>NC_133130.1:174916282-175196282 GCF_048418815.1 Hemitrygon akajei | reverse complement strand
TCGCCAGCTGAGGTGACATCCTCTGCGCAGTTGTTCGTGTTTCTCTCTGAGAGTGCTCGCCTTTATAGTGGATCGTGTCTCCAGTTTGTGCTCCCGTGAACGGGTTCAGGGTTTACGTCCTGCCTGGCTGACGTAGTTCTTGTTGCATCCTCTTCAGGTGATCCAGTGCACTGCTCCGCTTTGCTTTTCTCGGTTGTCTTACTGGGACCTTGGTTCTTGAGCTGCGGCCGCATTGGATAATGGAATAAGGTGCAGGGGCGGCTGGTCTCTTCCTGCTCCGCAGAGGGCTTTGGGGTATTTGATGTTGCTCTCCTGAAGCAGCCTCTTCAATGCTGAAGAGGAGAGCATACCAGTGCACGTGCAGCAATTAAAAGGCTTTGTGCTAAAATCAATAACCCAGACTCTCAAAATGGTGCCACACAACATCAAAGGTCTCTTAAATTTAACTTGCAGAGGTTAGCAAAACAATGTATTACAAAATGCTCCTTATGAACAGACTGCTAAATTTCTAAAGTACATGGGTGCTCTGCTAATTCGAGATATGAAGTAAACACCGTTCCGAAATCTCTCTCTGATCATTTCAAACTTGCGGCCACTCTGCTGAATATCAGCAATAGTCCGCTACCAAGTTTTGGCTTCATTACTTCGCCATGCTGGCTGTAAAAGTCATGCATTCTGTTTGGGAACACAGCATAACCTTATTAATGAGAAGTTTGATAGTCTACAACAATGCTTAATAAAGAAAAGGTCAGTTGTTAAAGATGTCTGACATTAGCGTGGCCTTTGGATGTAATGGATGCTGTTCCTGCAGGAATGAGTGGCAGAAACCTTTGAATGTATTAATTAATTTAACCAGAATCAAATGGATTAGACATTCTCCTTATCAATATCAGGGAAGAGTATTGTCTCTTTGCTCTTGGCCAATAACCTTTCCAACTTTGTTATTGTTTAATATAACAAATCCATGCATTGGTGCCTTTGGCCTGTGTCTGTTGGAGACTGCTGTCACTTAGTCGCAGTGATTACATTGATAATGCCACAATGCACTCAGTGCCACCTTACTGTGTACACCAGTACACCAGCTCATTCATGCAAATATCTAATCAACTCCATTCATAAAAGCATGCAGACACGGTCAAGAGGTTCAGTTGTTGTTCAGACCAAACATCAGAATGGGGAAGAAATGTGATCTAAGTGACTTTGACTGTAGAATGATTGTGGTTTGAATATCTCAGAAACTGCTGATCTCCTGGGATTTTCACACACAACAGTCTCTAGAGTTTGCAGAGAATGATGCGAAAAATGAAAAAGCGTCCAGTAAGAAGCTGTTCTGTGGGTGAAAGCACCTTGTCAATGAGAGAGGTCAGAAAATGGCTAGACTAGTTCGAGCTGACAGGAAGGAAACAGTAACTCAGGTAACCACTCATTACAACAGTGGTGTGCAGAAGAGCATCTCCGAACGCGCAACACGTCGAACCTTGAAGTGGATGGGCTACAGCAGCAGAAGACCACACTGGCTTCCACTCCCATACCTAATAAAGTGGCCTCCGAGTATATCTCTATCTCATTTACTGAACGTGAACACTAGCTTTTGCAGCCACAAAATTGTCATGGCTGGTTCTATCAATGAGACTTGATCAAACGGGACTGTGATACTAGGAGAGGAACTCCATGGACTTTGAACAACCTTTCCTTTAAGGCTCTTGTGCATCAGGAAGGAGCTACAGGAGCCTTAGGTCCCACACCACCAGGTTCAGGAACAGTTATCACCCTACAACCATCTGGCTCCTGAACCAGTGTGGATAACTCCACTCACCTCAACACTGAACTGATTCCACAGCCTATAGACTCACTTTCAAGGACTCTACAGCTCATGTTCTCAATGTTATTTATTCATTTATTGCATTTGCACAGTTTGCCTTCTTTTGCACATTGTCAGACTTTGTGTGTTGATTTTCATTGATTCTGTTGTATTTCTTTGTTCTACTGTGAATGCCTGCAAGAAAACAAATCTCAAGTTTGTATATGGCGACATATATGTACTTTGATAATAAACTTACTTTGAATGTTTTTAGCCTTAGTCCACTGTTTCCGTAGTATAATATTTATTACAACATGTATTGGATGCTCTCTGCAAGAGCAGTCTGGTCAATAAAATTCCCTTCAGCCCTACAGTGTTTCCTTCCTCAAGCTTTTATCCCATTCCTTCATTAAAGTAACAACTTACCTGTTCCCTTCACTGTTTCAGAGGATGAACTTCGCTCTGGTTGCTCACAGTGTGAAGAAATTCCTCACATCACTCGTAGCTCTTTAGCCTACTGCCCAATTGTTCCTGTTCCATTTCAAATGTTTCCTCTGCCAGTTTATGAGCCTCCTTTCACTGCCCTCTCAAGCAACACAGCCTCGTCACAGAGGACCATATCTCCTGCTAAACATTTCTGTTCTCATAAACCTATCTTCTTCTCATAAAAAGTTATCTCTTCTCCTGAGTTCCTCCCACATTTTGTGTGCATCTTCTCCTAAACGTTTTGTTGTTCCTCTGCCAAGCATTGTGGGCGTGCTATGTTGGTGCCAGAAAGTGCATAGATCGGTTGTGTTGGTTGTTAACTCAAGAGAGGCATTTCACTCTATGTTTCAATGTACACGTGATAAATAAACTTCAATCTTTTTTTTTGGAAAAAAAATGGGCAAAGAAGTGGCAGATGGAATACAGTGTTGGGAAGTGTATGGTCATGCACTCTGGTGGAAGAAATGAAAGGGTAGACTATTTTCTAAATGGAGAGAAAACACAAAAATTTGAGGCACAAAGGAATTTGAGTGTCCTTGTGAAGGATTCCCCAAAGGTTAATTTGCAGATTGAGTCTGTGATGGGGAGGCAAATGCAATGTTAGCATTCTTTTCAAGAGGAGTAGAAGTAGAAAGTAGAAAAAAAACTTGAATCTTCACTGGTTGTTGGTCAATTACCTTCAGGTTCCGGTGGCCTCACTTTTTAAAAAAAAGATTAATATTATCTGCCATGTGTAGATTGAAGCATACAGCGAAATACATCATTTCGCGTCAGATCACTGAGGATTGTAGTGGGGGGAGCCCATAAGTGGCACCAACATAGCAAAGATTCAAAGTATATTTATTATTGAAGTGGTTGTTCAGAATACAACTGTGAGATTCGTCCTCCCACAGGTGGCCACCATGGAACCCGCTCAAAGAAACATCAAGCACCCAACTCGCGAAAAAAAAGAGCAAATTGCGCAAACGGCAGAAAGCAAGTGAATGTAGACTGTCAAACCAGGAGTAATCAGTTTAGTTCAGTTCAGTACCGCGCTGCTAGCTGACTGCAGGCCACTGAACCAGTCTTTCCCTAGTGCCCCCAGTTAACATCGGTCGCTCCAATCAAAGCATTCAAAAACAGCATTTTCACAGAAAAAAAAATGTAATAGAATTTTGTGAAACTATACTTAAACAAAGAGTGACAACCAATGTGGAAAAGAAGAAAGATAGTGCAAATAAAAATAAAACTGAGAACAGAAGTTGTAAAGATTCCTGGAAAGTGAGTCTGAAGGTTGTAGAATCAGTTCAGAGTCGTGGTGACTGAAGTTATCCATGGTGGTTGAGGAGCCTGATGATTGTGGAGTAATAACTCATCCTGAGGAACAGTAGTTAGACTCCTGTACCTCCTACCCAGTGGTAATACTGAGAAGGGGGCGTGGTCTGCAAAGTGGAGTCTCTATTTTTCAGTGGCTGCTCCTTTGTTGTGACAATGCTCCATGTAAATGACGCAATTAATTTTGCCTGTGACACCCTGGGCTGTATCCACCACTTTCTGTGGCCTCTTCTCTTCCTGGGCATTGGTGTTTCCATAACATACGGTGATATCACCAGGCGGGATACTCTCCGCAATCATCTGTAGAAGTTTGTCAAAGATTTTGCTGACATGCCAAATCCACACAATCTTCTAAGAAAGTCAAGGCGCTGCCGTGCTTTCTTGTGTGCTGGTCCCAGGACAGATTGTCTAATATCAAAATGCCAAGGAATTTAAAGCTAATGACTCTTTCCACCTCCGTTCCCTAATGAGGGCTAGTTCATGCAGCTCTGAATCATTTCTCAGAGGCCCTTGCCTAGAGGTAAAAGGATCATCTCAAGTTACATGTCATCCAAAATACTGACTCAAGTCTTCAATGCCACTAGATTGGAATCCAGAAACTCGGAGCAAAACACAGGCTCCTTCATATGGCTGGCAGTGGACTGTAAAGGTCTCTCTTCATTATCTTCATCTCTCTCTATTATCTTCTCCATGACAACGAGACATGAGAAATATATAACGGCCTTTTCGGTACAGCCTACAGTTCTTTGCAAAGGTTTTAGGCACATATGTTTAACTAGGGTGCTAAGACTTTTGCACAGTACTGTGTTTGTCAAAATGGAGTGGAGAGTGAGTTAGTAAATCTGGTGGGAGCAAAGGACATTGGGAACGGTGAGGGTGGAGCGCCACGGGTGGGGTGTGGGACAGGTGGCAGAGAAGGAGTGCTGGGGAGGGGGGGCGGTGCAGGTGCAGGTACACCCAGCCCTGAGTCCCCAGGCAAGGACATTAGATTCTAATTAGTTCGTTGATCATTACAAAATGGCTAATTAGTTCGTTGATCATTACAAAAAGCTTAAGTTCAGATTCAAGTTTAATTGTTTTTCAACCATACTCATGTATACAGCTAAACAAAACATTGTTTCTCTGGGCCAAGGTGCAAAACACTATACCAACAGTTCAAGTCAAGTCAAGTCAAGTCACTTCTTATTGTAATTTCGACCATAACTGCTGGTACAGTGCATAGTAAAAATGAGACAACGTTTTTCAGGACCATGGTGTTACATGACACAGAATAAAAACTAGACTGAACTACGTAAAAAAACAACATAGAGAAAAAAAACAACTACACTAGCCTACAGACCTACCCAGGACTGCATAAACTGCAGAAAACAGTGCAGGCATTACAGTAAATAATAAACAGGACAATAGGGCAGTAAGGTGTCAGTCCAGGCTGTGGGTATTGAGGAGTCTGATAGGTTGAGGGAAGAAACTGTTACATAGTTTGGTCGTGAGAGCCCGAATGTTTCGGTGCCTTTTCCCAGACGGCAGGAGGGAGAAGAGTTTGTATGAGGGGTGCGTGTGGTCCTTCATAATGCTGTTTGCTTTGCGGATGCAGCGTGTAGTGTAAACGTTCGTAATGGTGGGAAGAGAGACCCCGATGATCTTCTCAGCTGACCTCACGATCCGCTGCAGGGTCTTGCGATCCGAGATGGTGCAATTTCCGAACCAGGCAGTGATGCAGCTGCTCAGGATGCTCTCAATACAACCCTTGTAGAATGTGGTGAGGGTGGGGGGGTGGGAGATGGACTTTCCTCAGACTTCGCAGAAAGTAGAGACGCTGCTGGGCTTTCTTTGCTATGGAGCTGGTGTTGAGGGACCAAGTGAGATTCTCCGCCAGGTGAACACCAAGAAATTTGGTGCTCTTAACGATCTCTACTGAGGAGTCGTTGATGTTCAGCGGGGAGTGGTTGCTCCGTGCCCTCCTGAAGTCAACAGCCATCTCTTTTGTTTTGTTCACATTCAGAGACAGGTTGTTGGCTCTGCACCAGTCCGTTAGCCGCACAGTCCGTTAGTCCCTGTGCGGCCTGAAGATTGACGGTGTATGAGATGTTGTTCTGGAGCCACCTTTCTGCAAGAACAACCACCGGCAGTTCCTCATCTCACACTGGGTCAGCTCCAGATGAAAGCAATCCAGCTCGTCTTCCAGGGAGTGAATCGACTGGACGGCCAGCTTGCTGGGGCCAGCTCCAACCCAGAACGGATTCCAGTGTGCCTGCTATGCCTCAGACCTCTCCCAAACTGCCTCTGACGTCTCCTCCCCCGGGTGGCTGCAACTGTCAATGTGACAGGATGGGTGCCTGTCCTGTGCAGCAGCCCAAGGCCACGCAGCTCCTCTGTCATTGGTCTTGCCAATGAACTACCAAGAGGACTTACAATATCCAAACAACGTCTTAAAGGGCACTGACCTGTTGTAAAGGCACATTTCAGAGGCAAAGATGGACTTGCCCTTCCTACTATATTTTAAAATGAACACCTTCTATTAGCCTTTGGTTATAGCACTCTTATAGATGTAGTCCATCAAGGATTGTATAATGAATATCTGAGTCTGGTGGATAATCTAATATCTTGGAGGGGTGGTGGTGGTTAGGGAAATACAGATGGCTGTGTTTCTTTTCACAGCTTGTATATTCATAGAGGAACATAATCTTTTCCCCCCTCTTCTTCAATTCCCCATTCTGTCTCTCCCAATCAGCTGCTTGTCACCTCCCGCTGGTGCCCCTCCTCCCTCCCTTTATCCCACTCTCCTCCAATCAGATTCCTTCTATAACGCTTTACTTTTTCTAGTTATCACCTCCTGGCTTCTTATTTCATTCCCCCACCCCCATCTTCACCTCCTTCCCCTCACCTTCTTCTGCCTTCTTCCCCCTTTCTTTTCAGTCCTGATAAAGCGTCTCATCCGGAACCTTCCACTGTTTATTTGCTCCATAGATGCTGCCTGACTAGCTGAGTTCCTTCGGCTTTCTGTGTATGTAAAGCAGTGGCTGATTGGCAGGAGGCAAAGAGTGGGAATAAAGGGAGACTTTTCTGGTTGGCTGCTGGTGACAAGTGGGGTTCCAAAGGGGTCTGTATTGGGACCGATTCTTTTTACGTTATATGTCAATGATTTGGATGATGGAATTGATGGCTTTGTTGCAAAGTTTGCAGACAGTATGAAGATAGCTGAAGGGGCAGGTAGTTTTGAGGAAATAGAGAAGCTATGAAGGGCTTAGACAGACTAGGAAAAAGGGTAAAGAAGTGGCAGATGGAATGCAGTGTCAGGAAATGTACGGTCATGCACTTTGATAGAAGAAATAAAAGTGTTAACTGTGGTAACTTCTACTTTACAAAAAGACCACTCGACAACTTGAATGGCCAAAAGAGCATCTTTATCTGGAATGGCAAATGATGTTTACAATACAGAGGCTTCCAGGTACCTCGTGCGGCCTGGGTGGAGGAACTATATACAATGCACACTGGGAGTAAAAAGAGTGGAAGTAAAGACCCCGCCAACCCCGGATCCCGCCTCTTGCTTCCCGATTAGTATTAACTTACTTTTAATAATACTCACATTACAACATTGCCTATTTTCTAAATGGAGAGAAAACACAAAAATTTGAGGCACAAAGGAATTTGAGTGTCCTTGTGCAGGATTCCCCAAAGGTTGATTTACAGATTGAGTCGGTGGTGGGGAAGGCAAATGCGATGTTAGCATTCTTTTCAAGAGGAGTAGAATATAAAAGCAAAGATATAACGTTAAGACTTTATAAAGCATTGATGAGGCCTCACTAGGAGTATTGTGAGCAGTTTTGGGCCCCTTATCTTAGAAATGATCTGTTGAAACCGGAAAAGGTTCAAAGGAGGATCATGAAAATGATTCCAGGATTAAACAGCTTGTCATATGAAGAGCTCTTGATGGCTCTGGGCCTGGATTCACCAGAGTTCAGAAGAATGAGGGGTGACCTCATTGGCACTTATTGAATGGTGAAAGGCCTTGATAGAATGGAAGTGGTGAGGATGTTTCCGATGGTGGGAGTGGTCTAAGACCAGAGGACACAGCCTCAGAATGAAAGGGTGTCCTTTCAGAACGGAGATGAGGAGACATTTAGCCAGAAAATTGTGAAATTGTGGAATTTGTTGCTACAGGCAGCTGTGGAGGCCAAATCTTTATGCCTATGTAATGCAGAGGATGATAGATCCTTGATTGTACAGGGGGTGAAGGCAAAAGATTGGGGCTAAGAGGGAAAATGGATCAGCCATGATGAGATGGCTGCACAGACTCGATGGGCCAAATGGCCTAATTCTCCTCCTATATCTTATGTTACTTTGGATTTCCAGCATCTGCAGGATCTTTTGAGTTTATGATTTATAGACATGTTGATTTTTGTGCTAGTCCATTAAGCTTTAGGTCAATTAGAAATTTCCTCTTGTTGGTTCATTTTTCATTGGTAGAGTTAACCATTTTCCAGAAATGTCACTCTTGTATGATATTTCTAAACTTTCCAAATGTAGTGAGTTCCTCTGTACATTCTATCAGTTCAACGTTCAATTACATTTATTATCAAAGTACATATATGTCACAATGTACAACCCTGAGATTCATTTGCTTGTGGGAATACATAGTAGATGGTCAAAAAAAAAAACATGCACACAATGAATGAAAATCTGCACACAACAAAGATGGACAAACAATGGATGTGCAAAAAACCAACAAATTAGGCAAATACAAAAGTAAGAGAAAGAAAGTAATAAGTGTTGAGAACATGAGTTGCAGAGTTCTCCACAATCCCCCACAACGATGAATGAAAACGATGAGCTTGGCTTTCTAGACTACAGGGAACACTGTCTTGGTAATGGTATTCTGCACACTGTCCTTCTTTTCCGTGGGGAGAAGGAGGCTGAGGAGTGAGATAAGTGATGTGTATAAGATTATGATAGAGATAAGTAGTTTAGGTCAAAATCTTTTCTCAAGATTGAGGTATCAACAACAAGAGGGCAAAGGTAGGAGATTTAAAGGGGAGTTATTCATTGCCATGGATGGATGTGGAGGCCAAATTATTGGGTATTATTAAAGCAGAGGTTAATAGGTTCATGAATAGTCACCATCAATGTCATTATGTGCTGTGTTTTTTGACATGGACGATCATGGTCTTTCCACGGCCATTATTGTTCTTGGCAAATTTTTCTGCAGAAGTAGTTTGCCATTGCCGTCTTCTGGGTAGTGTCTTTACAAGATGGGTGACCCCAGCCATTATCAATACTCTTCAGAGATTGTCGCAGGTCTTGTGATATGCACCAGTTGCTCATACAACCATCCACCACCTGCTCCCATGGATTCACGTGACCCTGATCAACAGGCTAAGCAGGTGCTACACCTTGCCCAAGGGTGGCCTGCAGACTCGTGGAGGGAAGGAGCACCTTACACCTCCTTTGGTAGAGACGTATTTTCACCCCGCCACCCAAGGGTGATTAGTAAAGGGTAACAAAAGTTATGGAGGGAAGATAGTAGAATGCGGATGAGGGGTATAATAAATCAGCCATGACAGAATGGTGGAGCAGACACAATGGACTGAATGGCCTACATCTGCTCCTATGTCCTATGATCTTACCTGGAATACAATGATAGAACCAGACACAATCAATGTCTTAAAGAGGCATTTTGGAGCTTAAGTAGCAAGGTTTAGGAGGACGTAGTTGTAATCTGAGCAAATAAGATGAGTGTAAGTGGGCAAAAATGTCGGCAAGGGTCAAGAAGCCAGTTTCTGTACTCCATAACTCCATTACCCTGTCAGCAATATATCCTTGCTGAGGTTAGCACACAGAATTAGTCCCACTTCTTCAGGCACAGCATTATTATTATTATTTATCTTTTATTTAGAGATACAACATGGTGACAGACCCTACTGTCCCAATGAGCCTGTGTTAACCGATTGCACCCATGCGGCTAATTAACCGACAGACCGGTACGTTGTTGGAATGTGGGAGGAAACCGGAGCACCGAGAGGAGACCCACACGGTCACAATGTTTAAGACAGCGGCGGGATTTGAACCAGGGTCACTGGTGCTGTAACGGTGTTATGCTAAACACTACGCTACCGTGCCGCCCTGTTGTGTGATCAGAGGATCAGAGCTTTGCAATATGGAGCAAGGGCCACTCATCAGCTATTCCTTGATGTGGGACAATCTTGCCCACTTGTCCTCAGTGGCCACTGACCTTTCTCTGAGGTCAGGAGGGAGAGAGGTGGCAGAGTCTAAGCACCCCACACCTGATTCTGTAATAGGGTGACGGAGGGAGATTGATGTTCTGGTTGAGTGAAGTTAATAACATCCTTTCATAAGGTTACATGAGGTTCCTTTTCAGAAAGTCGCCCACGAGTCTGAATAATTGTCGGTGTCTTCTTGACATGTTTACAAACTCACTGATTGAAACCGGGTGGAAACGCATAATCATCTGTGTCACCCTTGCTTGGCATCCTGGCAAGAAATGACTTCATTCTTGTGATTCTTCTCCATGTTTCTCTCCCTGACACGCCAACAAAGAGCAGGCAGTTCTCAAATATCATTGAATGACAGATTGCCAGTTAAATACTTAGCAGACTGAAGCTCTGTTCCAATTTCTTTATTTTGCTGTCTTTTTTTTTCTGAGATACGAGTAATGTCATCTGTAATAAGGCCCCAGTCACAGTGAGGGGCTCCTCTGTCCTTTTCTTTGTATCTCTGACAACCATATCACTTTCAACTCCTCTTTTCCCCAGGATGTTACTAGAGAGTCCCAACTCCCCATCTCCCAACTCTAAAGACTTTGGCTCTGCATTCACCAGAACATGGGTGCCCCACCTCCTTCCCTTCCTCCCATGATCCACTTTCCTCTCCTATCTGCCCTTTACCTTTCTACCTCTCCCCCCCCCCCCCCCCCCCATCGGATTCCTTCTCCAGGCCATGCCTTCTACCTAACGCTACCCAACTTCTTTCTTCATCCCCACTCCCCCACCTACTTGGCCTCACCTATGACCTTTTAGCTTGTATTCCTTCCCCTCCTCCCCCACCTTCTTCCCTTTTCAGTCCTGAAGAAAGGGTCTCGACTTTATTCATTACCGTAGATGCTGCTTGACCTGCTGAGTTCCTCCAGCATTTTATGTGTGTATTGCTCTGGATTTCCAGCAATTGCAGAATATCTTGTGTTTACCAGTCTGGTATGGAGGGGCCACTGCAAAGGATCGGATAAAGCTGCCGAGGGTTGCACGCTCAGGCAAATCCAGCATGGAGACTAACCTCTCCACCACCGAGGGCACCTTCAAAAGGTGTCGTCTCAAAAGGGTTGCGTCCACCATTAAGGAACTCCACCATCCAGGACATGCTTCTCGTTACCACCATTAGAGCTGAGGTATGGGAGGGGGGGGGGGGCCCAAAGACACACATTCTACGTTTCAGGAACAGCTTTTCCCCCTCTGCCATCAGATTTCTGAATGGTCAATGAACCCATGAACACTGCCTCAGTATTTTTGCTTCCTTTTTACGCTTCCTATTTAAATTTTATATGTATATTGTTTACTGAAGTTTATCGTGCATTTTACGTACTGCAACACAACAAACTTCATGAGCAACGTCAGTGACAATAAACCTGATTCCGATTCTGACTGAGAAGACATTTGAGATTCTAGAGGTCCATTTGGTGGCTTTAGCCCTTAAGGTCTTAATAGTATCCTGGCATGACGTCTCCTATTTTAGCCCCGTTTTAACCTTAAGCAACCATCATGTTTTAGTTTTCTCCCCTATTCTTCCATCTACAACACGCAAGAAGCTCATGGACGTCTTATCAGTGGAAGATTGTGAATTTTATTTTGCTTTTGGCTCCTATTAGAACAGAGAACATTACAGCTCAGTACTGGCCCTTCTGCCCACAAAGTTGTGCTAACCTTTTAACCTACTCTGAGATCAATGTAACTCTTCCCTCTTACACAGCCCTCCATTTTCCTATCACCCATGTGCCTATCTAAGAGCTTCTAAAATGCCCCTAATGTGCCAGCCTCTACCATCATCCCTGGCAGCGTGTTCCACACACCCACCACTCTCTGTGTGAAAACCTAATTCTGATACCCCTCCCCCCCATACTTTCCTCCAATCACCTGAAAGTTATGCTCACTCATATTAGCCATAAACTTACCGCCAGCATAGTGGTATTATGGTTAGTGTAATGCTGTTACAGCACCAATGAACCAGGTTCAGTTCCACCACTGTCCGTAAGAAATTGGTTCTCCCCAAGACTGCTTGGTTTTAAAGACACTGAATCCACAGAAACGTGAGGTTAAAGAGTGCTGCAGTCTCAGATGATGAGTCCTTCAGCCAATGAAGTTATCGACTCATGCAGTACAGAAACAGACCTTCGGCCCGTCTGCTCCATGCCGGCCAAGACACTGTGTGGGCTTCCTGCAGCTTCCTCTGATATTCCAAAGGCATATAGGTTCATCATCTGAACTCTTAGTGCCTAGGTGGCACATGGGGCCTCCATTTCTGCCGGTCTTTCACTCTGCTGCTCGCTGTTACCCAGTTCATGCCTACTTCTTTCAGTACTGCTTCCACAGATCGTCCCCATGTCACTTTGGGCCTGCCCCTACTTCGCTTTCCTGTGGGGTCCACCTTAGTGCTCCTTCTGCTAGTCGGTCATTTGGCATTCTCATTACATGACCCAGCCATCTCCATCGTCTTCTTTCCACACAAACTGAGATTGATTCCTCATTGCAAGATGCAAGCAAGTCTTGGTTTCTGATTTTCTCAGGCCAGAACATCTTCTTGATATATCGTAGACATTTTGTCTGGAAAGTGTCAAGTTTCTTGCAGATGTCTTTCGTCATCTTCCAACATTAGCTTCCATAAAGTAGCACACTTAGGACGTTGCTTTTAAAAGTTCTGATTTTGGTGTTAAGTTTGAGTTGTGTGTATATAGTTTAATTGGGTGACACGGGGTCATTAGCCAGAAGGGCCTGTACCGTGCTGTATCTCTGATTTAAAACTAAACTGAAACCTGTTCCAGACTGAACATGGTGGGTGATATATTTGGTTCCATTCCCTCTGGCTCAGCCCCCTGCCCGCCGGTTCAAAGCTGCCATCATATTCCTGTACCTGCAAGTGCCGAGCCTCATTGACTGACAATGCTCCAAGTTCTCTGCATGGTGTGGCCCGTGGCAGTTGCTCAGTGCTTGTGGTACACACCAGAGTGGGTTAAACTAGATGCTTGTCACCTCCTCAACATGGAAAGGCAAGGGAGTTCCTGAGATCCAGAGACTGGTGCCATCTAGAGTTTTACCATCTGCTGCTTGGCTCCTAGAGGAGTCGCCCATGGCAATAAGGTCAAGGGGGAGGTTTCAGACAATGGTCTCAAAGGCGAAGCCGGCAGAAGATGATGACTCATCACAACAGCAGTGAAGGTGGAGGAAGGATGCAGCAGTTAATGATCCCCATTTGTCTGGCACTCCATGTCACTGGACTTTGACTCTGATCTGTTAAGGACTGTGTGGTGGCTGCCCGTGGATCAGCCTCCCCACATTAAACAAAATCACTTGCAGGCGTTCCCCATTAAGGGAACCCACCAACTGCTCAACAATTCTCGAGTGATCGCAATACTACTACCACTGACCAGATGAAGGAATTGGAGGGATGGTTAAATTTTAGGTGGGAATTCTGTCTGCTACCAGTGGTTTAGGCAGCTGTAGGAAAAATTGAAAATGTGCTTGAAACTTGGCCATTCAAAATGGCTTCTTAACTTGTGAAGCAGTTGAACGATAAGCATCTTTGTCATCAGACATGGAGTGCAATGCCAAGCAAATCAAGGGTTTAGTGTTTTAAGTTCCTTCCTCTTGCCTGGAAAGTTGGACAGCAGAGGTCTGGAGATCCAGGTCATGATTGTGGCATTATATCCTCGTTTACCTAATGTGTGTGTCAGATGTTTCAGGACACTTATGGCAAGATTCACTCAGTGGCCACTTTATTAGGTACACCTGTGCACCTGCTCGGTAATGAAATTATCTTCTCAGCCAATCATGTGGCAGCAACTCAATACATAAAAGCATGCAGACATGGTCAAGAGATTCAATTGTTGTTCAGACCAAACATCAGAAATGGGAAGAAATGTGATCTAAGTGACTTTGACCGTGGAATGATTGTTGATGCCGGACGGGGTGGTGAGAGTAACTCTGAAACTGTTGATCTTTTGGGATTTTCACACATAACAGTTCCTAGAATTTACAGAGAAAAACAAAACACATGCAGTAAGCATCAGTTCTGTGGGCAAAAACACCTTGTTAATGACTGGTTCAAGCTGACAGGAAGGTGACAGTAACTCAGGTAACCACTCATTACAACAGAGATGTGCTGAAGAGCATCTCTGAATGCCCAACACATCGAGCCTTGAAGCGGATGGGCTACAGCAGCAGAAGACCACGAACATACACTCAGTGGCCATGTTATTAGGCACAGAAGGTGCCCACAGAGTGTATAATAAAAAGCCCTTTTTCAGATAAAATGTGGCTTTCATATAAAAATGAAATTTAAAATGCTGCATTTGGGTTGGCAGTCACTTCATGCAGCCTCGTTAATCAGATTTAAATCATTTCTAAAGCGGTCAGACTCACTTCCACTAAATGTAAAAAACAAGACAATTTAGTTGGGGTGTTTTATTTCTGTTTGGTGAAATATTTATGAACAAGATGCATTGAGCTTTCTTTTGACTAAGCTGTTTGATCCCTGTTTCGATCTTTGAAACCTAAACGGTTGGTAATAGTGAGCTGATTTATATATGTATGGGATATAATATTCAGAGTTATTCTGAGGGAGTGCAGCCCACTAATATCTCTTCTTTTGCAACCTCTTCGCTAAACACTCATGGATCGGTACTGAGGCCAGTGAATGTAAAAGCTTTATTCAAAGTCGCAGAATCAATATCAGGTTTATTATCACTGACATACTCTCAGTTGTCACTTTATTAGGTGCCTTCTGTACATATCAAGTGGCCTTTAAGTGTGTGTCCGTGGTCTTCTGTTGCTGTAGCCCTTCCACTTCAAGGTTTTACATGCTGTGTGCTCAAAGTTGCTCTTCTGCACACCACTGTTGTAATATGTGGTTATTTGAGTTATTGTTGCCTTCCTGTCAATTTTGACCAGTCTGGCCATTCTCCTGTGACCTCTCGCAATAACAAGTTGTTTGCACCCACACAGCTGCCCCTCATGGATGTTGATTTGTTTTCTGCACCAGTCTGTAAACTCGAGAGACTGTTGTGCTTGAATATCAGGAGTTTCTGAGATACTCGAGCCACTGGCACCAACAATCATTTCACAGTCAAAGTCACTTAGATCACATTTCTTCCCCCATTCTGATATTTGGTCTGAACAACAATTGAACCTCTTGGCCATGCCTGCATGCTTTTACGGGTTGCTACCACATAATTATCTGATTAGATATTTGCATTGACGAGCAGGTGTGCAGGTGTACCTAATAATTTGGCCATTGAGTGTATGTCATGATATTTATGGAAGGGAATAAGGAGACAACACTTCGGGCCAAGGCCCTTACTCAGGTCAGGTCTGGGCCCTAATCATCGACTGTTTATTTCTCTCCATAGATGCTGCCTGACCAACTGCGTAACTACAAGATTTTGTCTGTGTTACTCAAGATTTACAGCATCTGCAAAATCTTGTGTTTGTATCATGAAATTTGTTGCTTTGTGGCAGGAATACAGTGTATGACACCAACTTACAAAATAAAATAAATAAACTATGCAAAATTTGAGCAGTGAAGTTGTCCTTGTGGGTTCGTGGGCCGCTTTTTCCCAGTTTTCCACTGCAGAGAACTAAGACCATATGGTACAGGAGCTAAATTAGGCCATTTTGGCCAGTTGAGTTTTCTACACCATTTCATCATGGCCGATCTATTTCTTTATGGCTAATCCGTTTCCCTCTCAGCCCCAATCTCCTGCCTTCTCCCCATATCGCTTCATGCCCTGATCAATCAAGAATTTATCAACCTCTCCTTAAGTACACCCAATGATTTAGCCTCCACAGATTCACCACCCTCTGGCTAAAGAAGCTCCTCCCCCTCATCTCCGTTCTGACTAACAGGATAAGAGGCATTGATTGTGTGGATAGTCAGAGGCTTTTTCCTAGGGCTGAAACGGCTAGCACGAGAGGGCACAGGTGCTTGAAAGTAGGTACTGAGGAGATGTCGGGGTAAGTTTTTTTTAACGCAGAGAGTGTTGAGTGTGTGGAATGGGCTGCCGGTGAATATGGTGGAGGTGGATATTCGGCCACTCGAGACTCTTCTGCCATTCGCTGATGTCATGGCTGATCTTTGTCTCATCCATATCTCCCAGTATCCTGGGCCGAGTACGTAGATGCAGTCGCAAGGAACACATAGCAGGGTTAAGTCAACAAACACTCTAACAAACGACTACCGATGTACTATTGAAAGTATCCTGACCGGTTGCATGATGGTCTGGTACTGTAATTCGAATATGCAGGAACATAAGATGCTGCGGAGAGACATGGACTCAGCCCTAGACATCATGGGACCATCCTTTCCCCAACCATTGGTGGAATCTCCAGGAGGTGCTGCCTCAAGAAGGCAAAATCCATCATCAACAATCCCCACCATCAGGCCACGCCACTTTCCTGCAGCCACCATCGGGCAGCAGGTTCAGAAGCCCAAAGTCCCTCACCACCACAGCTCCTTCCCTTCAACCATTTGGTTCTTGAGCCAACCACCACAGTCCTAATCACTAGAGTTTAGCAAATCTATGTCCACTTTGATCACCCTGCACTAAAGTGGGCTTTGTTGTCTTTTCATTTTAATCACGTTATTTCTTGTAAAAATTGTGTATAATTTATGTTGAGTCTCTAATGGTGCGTGCCTGTGATGCGGCTGCAAATAAGTTTATACTTATACCTGTGTGTACGCATATTGTGCACACGACTGTAAACTTGCCATTGACTGTTCCGTGACTCCAACATAGTTCAACTGTCTGGCAATCTCAGCTGTCAGTGGCTTTCTGGGGTAGAGAATTGCAAGGGTTCACGGCCAGATCCCAGGATGCATGCTGCTTTAGGGAGACAGAACAGGGTATGGGTCTGCCTCTCCTCTTTGAATCTTCCAGTGCAGGACAGGATGATCACACTGCACACCCAATGACGGGTTGTTTGAAAGACATTTGGTGCCAGACCACCAGAAAATTAGCTGTTGACAGGGCAGACTACCTGTTGAACTCTGAACCCTGACTGAAATTCAAGCACATTCGGATGCCATTTGATCCGTCTGACCATGCTAGCCATCCTGATCCCAGCTTCCAGTCCTTAGCCCTTAGCACATCAAATGCTCACCTCAGCCACTGTGAATCACCCTTAGTGTGTATCATTGCATGTTGCTTTCACACAGACCCAGCTGGCAGTTAAAACCTCTTCCTCAATTCGCCGGTGATCCTTAAGCCAATTATTTTCAGCTTGCGTGGCTTCCTCCTGGTTGTCACGGCAACAGTGAGGTGCTGTATATAAGGCGTAAAAAATTTGAGCAATTATAAAGATTGAATCAGGCATCTTAATGGGTGGAAACATTGACCAGGGAGGGTTGTGGTGACATTGAGGGGAGGGGGGACCAAAATCACATTGGGGGACTAGTTTCAGTATTTCCCCTCATTTTGGGAGCATCGTTTGTACAGTCAGATTTTCACTGTCAACGTGCTAATTAAACAAAGCCTTGATCTGGCAAAACCCAATTTACAGTAATTAAATCTGGTGCGCATATTGTCGGTGTAAAACATGGGGTTACAGAGTGTGATTTTAGCACGTACAGGCTCTGACTGCAAGGTTTATTTTCACAGGGCTGGAATCGTTCAGGGTAAGAGCAGGGGCTGCACATCTAACCGAAGCTGGTGGTTAGAATGTCAACTCGAAGGTTTTAATTTCCTTGAAAAATTGAATTTAATAGATAGCATGAATTAAACAATTCAAACAAGGCAGTCCAATGCAAAAAATAATTACAAAGCACCAGTAAATCAAAGCAAACAGCTTGTGATCAGAAGCAGTGTTGGGAGTTGTGTTACAGGTGGAAGACATTCTGTAGGTTTGGCTTGAGTAGATCTGTTTTTTTTCCTTGCTAGTATGGAAAAGATGGGCTGACTGGCCTCTTGTTATGCCTGAATTTCTATACTGTTGTGAAAGCATAAAACTGACATGGAAGTGGACTGCATATTACACTCAGATTTCACCTCCTGTACCTAATGAAGTGGCCACTGAGCGTATGTTTACGGTCTTCTGCTGCTGTAACCCATCCTCTTTAAAGTTTGTTGTGTTGTGCATTCAAAGATTTTCTCCTGCACACCACTGTTGTAACGCATGGTTGCTTGAGTTGCTGTTGCCTTCCTGTCAGCTTGAACCAGTCTGGCCCTTCTCCTCTGAGCTCTTTCAGTAGTAAGGAGTTTTCGCCCACAGAACTGTCCCTCACTGGATGTTGTTTCATTTTTCTCATCATTCTCTGTAAACTCTAGAAACTATTGTCCATGAGATTGGAACCAAATTGAAGAGGCGGAGGAAGGGGATGTTGGCTCACAAATATTGAAAGCTTTGTAGGCAGTGTGAGAGGGAAGGAATGTGCTCAGACCGATGGTTTGAGATGTGTCTATCTTAATGCAAGGAGTGTCATGAACAAAGTGGATGAGCTTAGAGTGTGGATCAGAACTTGGAGCTATGATGCTGTGGCCATTACAGAGACTTTGATGGCTCAGGGGCAGGAATGGCTACTTAAAGTGCCAGGCTTTAGATGTTTCAGAAAGGACAGGGAGGGGAGCAAAAGAGGTGGGGACGTGGCACTGCTGATCAGAGATATTGTCACAGCCGCAGAAAAGGAGGAAGACATGGAGGGATTGTCTACTGAGTCTCTGTGGGTGGAAGTTAGAAACAAGGGGTCAATAACTCTATTGGATGTTTTTTATAGGTCACCCAATAGTAACAGGGACATCGAGGAGCAGATAGAGAAACAGATTCTGGAACAGTGCAATAATAATAGGGTTGTCGTGATGGAGATTTTAATTTCCTCGATATTGATTGGCATCTCCCTAGAGCAAGGGGTTCAGATGGGGTGGAGTTTGTTAGGTGTGTTCAGGAGGGTTTCCTGACAAAATATGTTGATAAGCTACAAGAAGAGAGGCTGTACTTGATCTGGTATTGTGAAATGAACCTGGTCAGGAGTCAGGTCTTTCAGTGGGAGAGAATTTTGGAGATAGTGATCACAATTCTATCTCCTTTACTATAGCATTGGAGAGTGATAGGAACAGACAAGTTGGGAAAGCGTTTCATTGGAGTAAGGGGAAATGTGAAGCTATTAGGCAGGAACTTGGAAGTATAAATTGGGAACAGATGTTCTTAGGGAAATGTATGGCAGAAAAGTGGCAAATGTTCAGGGATATTTGCGTGGCGTTCTGCATAGGCACGTTCCAATGAGACGGAAAGGATGGTAGTGTACAAGAACCGTGGTGTACAAAGGCTGTTGAAAATCTAGTCAAGAAGAAAAGCTTACGAAAGGTTCAAAAAACTAGGTAATAATAGAGATCTAGAAAATTATAAGGCTAGCAGGAAGGAGTTTAAGAATTAAATTAGGAGAGCCAGAAGGGGCCATGAGAAGGCCTTAGCGAACAGGATTAAGGAAAACCCCAAGGCATTCTACAAGTATGTGAAGAGCAAGAGGATAAGACATGAGAGGATTGGACCAATCAATTGTAACAGTGGAAAAGTGTGTATGGAACCAGGGGAGGTAGTGGAGGTACTTAATTGATACTTTCCTTCAGTATTCACTACGGAAAAGGACCTTGGCGA
This sequence comes from Hemitrygon akajei, assembly GCF_048418815.1. Lineage (NCBI taxonomy): Eukaryota > Metazoa > Chordata > Chondrichthyes > Myliobatiformes > Dasyatidae > Hemitrygon > Hemitrygon akajei. The sequence goes on along the minus strand of NC_133130.1, from coordinate 175,176,815 downwards.
TTGTAGGGATGACTTACAGCGGACTGAAAAACTTGAGCATATAGACAGCAAGAAAGAGGATGTACTGGAGCTTTTAGAAAGCATCAAGTTGGATAAGTCACTTGAACTGGATGAGATATACCCCAGGCTACTGTGGGAGGTGAGGGAGGAAATTGCTGAGCCTCTGGCAATGATCTTTGCATCATCAGTGGGGACAGGAGAGGTTCTGGAGGACTGGAGGGTTGTAGATGTTGTTCCCTTATTCAAGAAAGGGAGTAGAGATAGCCCAGAAAATTATAGACCAGTGAGTCTTACTTCAGTGGTTGGTAAGTTGATGGAAAAGACCCTGAGAGGTAGTATTTATGAACATTTGGGGAGGTATAATATGATTAGGAACAGTCAGCATGGCTTTGTCAAAGGCAGGTTGTGCCTTATGAGCCTGACGAATTTTTTGAGGATGTGACTAAACACATTGATGAAGGTAGAGCAGTATATGTAGTGTATATGAATTTCAGCAAGGCATATTGAGAAAGTTTGGAGGCATGGGATCCAAGGCGACCTTGCTTTCTGGATCCAGAACTGGCTTGCCCACAGAAGGCAAAGAGTGGTTGTAGACGGGTCATATTCTGCATGGAGGCCGGTGACCAGTGGTGTGGCTCAAGGATCTGTTCTGAGACTACTTCTCTTCGTGATTTTTATAGATGACCTGGGTGAGGAAGTGGAGGGATGGGTTAGTAAATTTGCTGATGACACAAAGGTTGGAGGTGTTGTGGATAGTGTGGAGGGCTGTCAAAGGTTACAATGGGACATTGATAGGATGCAAAACTGGGCTGAGAAGTGGCAGATGGAGTTCAACCCAGATAAGTGTGAGGTGGTTCATTTTGGTAGGTCAAATATGATGACAGAGTATAGTATTAATGATAAGACTCTTAGCAGTGTGGAGAATCAGAGGGATCTTGGGGTCCGAGTCCATAGGACACTCAAATCTACTGCACAGGTTGGCTCTGTGGTTAAAAAGGCATATGGTGCATTCGCCTTCATCAAATGTGGTATTGAATTTAGGAGCAGAGAGGTAATGTTACCCTGATCAGACCTCACTTGAAGTACTGTACTCAGTTCTTGTCACCTCACTACAGGAAGGATGTGGAAGCTATAGAAGGGGTGCAGAGGAGATTTACAAGGATGTTGCCTGGATTGGGGAGCATGCATTATGAGAATACGTTGAGTGAACTTGGCCTTTTCTCCTTGCAGCGACAGAGGATGAGAGGTGACCTGATAGAAGTGTAAAAGATAATGAGAGGCATTGATCGTGTGGATAGTGAGGTCAGCTGAGAAGATCATCAGGGTCTCTCTTCCCGCCATCACGGACATCTACACTATACGCTGCATCCGCAAAGCAAACAGCATTATGAGGGACCCCATGCACCCCTCGTACAATCTCTTCTCCCTCCTGCCGTCTGGGAAAAGGCTCCGAAGCATTCGGGCTCTCACGACCAAACTATGTAACAGTTTCTTCCCCCAAGCTATCAGACTCCTCAATACCCAGAGCCTGGCCTGACACCTTGCCCTACTGTCCTGTTTATTATTTATTGTAATGCCTGCACTGTTTTTGTGCACTTTATGCAGTTCAGTGTAGGTCTGTAGTCTAGTGTAGTTGTTGTGTGTTTTTTTTCCTCTTGTTTTTTTTACGTAGTTCAGTCTAGTTTTTGTACTGTGTCATGTAACACCATGGTCCTGAAAAACGTCTCATTTTTACTATGTACTGTACCAGCAGTTATGGTCGAAATGACAATAAAAGTGACTTGACTTGGATAGTCAGAGGCTTTTTCCCAGGGCTGAAAAGGCTAACATGAGAGGGCACAGTTTTAAGGTGTTTGGAAGTAGGTACAGCGGAGATGTCAGGAGTAAGTTTTTTCCGCAGGGAATGGTGAGTGCATGGAATGGGCTGCTGGCGACGGTGGTGGAGGTGGATACAATAGGGTCTTTTAAGAGACTCTTGGGTAGGTACATGGACCTTAGAAAAATAGAGGCCAATGGGTAACCCTAGGTAATTTGTAAAGCAAGTACATGTTCGGCACAGCATTGTGGGCTGAAGGACCTGTATTGTGCTGCAGGTTTTCTATGTTTCTAGATTCTTAGGTGATCAGCAGTTTCTGAGATACTCAACTCAAGCCACCCTGTCTGGCACCAACAATCGTTCCACAATCAAAGTCACTTAGATCACATTTCCTCCCCATTCTGATGTTTGGTCTGAACAACAACTGAACCTCTTGACCATGTCTGCATGCTTTTGTTCATTGAATTCCTCCCACATGATTGGCTGATTAAGTGTTTGTATTAACAAGCAGGTGTACAGGTGTATCTAATAAAGTGGCCACTAAGGGTAATTGATGTTAGTGAAGAGTGAATGAAAAGTGTTGTCACCAATTAATTGTCTCCGAAAGTGTAGACTCGTTCCGCAGTCATACTTGTGCACAGAGAGAACAGCCTGGCCTCTGTCACCACGCTGTTCTAAAGCTTGAACAAAGAAATACAGTGGCATGAAAAGTTTGGGCACCCCTGGTCAAAATTTCTGTTACTGTGAAATAAGTGAGTAGAAGATGAACTGATCTCCAAAAGTCATAAAGTTAAAGATGAAACATTCTTTTCAACATTTTAAGCAAGATTAGTGTATTATTTTTGTCTTATGCAATTTTAGAGTAATTAAAAGGAAAAGAGTAACATGGAAAAGTTTGGGTACCCCAAGAGATTTGAACTCTCAGATAACTTTTACCAAGATCTCAGACCTTAATCAGCTTGTTAGGGCTATCACTTGTTCACAGTCATTGTTAGGAAGTGATGCAAATTTCAAAGCTTTATAAATACTCTGACTCCTCAAACCTTGTCCCAACAACCAGCAGCCATGGGCTCCTCTAAGCAGCTGCCTAGCACTCTGAAAATTAAAATAAATGATGTCCACAAAGCAGGAGAAGGCTATAAAAATTAGCAAAGTGTTTTCAGGTAGCTGTTTCCTCAGTTTGTAATGTTAATTAAGAAATGGCAGTTAACAGGAATGGCAGAGGTCAAGTTGAGGTCTGGAAGACTAAGAAAACTTTCCAAGAGAACTGCTTGTAGGATTGCTAGAAAGGCAAATCAAAACCCCCGTTTGACTGCAAAAGACCTTCAGGAAGATTTAGCAGACTCTGGAGTGGTGGTGCACTGTTCTACTGTGCAGTGACACCTGCACAAATATGACCTTCATGGAAGAGTCATCAGAAGAAAACCTTTCCTGCATCCTCACCACAAAATTCAACGTCAGAAATTTGCAAAGGAACTTCTAAACAAGGCTGATGCATTTTGGAAACAAGTCCTGTGGACTGATGAAGTTAAAATAGAACTTTTTGGTTGCAATGAGCAAAGGTATGTTTGGAAAAAAAGGGTGCAGAATTTCATGAAAAGAACACCTCTCCAACTGTTAAGCACGGGGGTGGATCGATCATGCTTTGGGCTTGTGTTGTAGCCAGTGGCATGGGGAACATTTCACTGGTAGAGGGAAGAATGAATTCAATTAAATATCAGCAAATTCTGGAAGCAAACATCACACCATCTGTAAAAAAGCTGAAGATGAAAAGAGGATTGCTTCTACAACAGGATAATGATCCTAAACACACCTCAAAATCCACAATGGACTACCTTAAGAAGCGCAAGCTGAAGGTTTTGCCAATGCCCTACAGTCCCCCAACCTAAACATCATCGAAAATCTGTGGATAAACCTCAAAAGAGCAGTGCAAGAGCAGGCCCAAGAATCTCACAGAACTAGAAGCCTTTTGCAAGGAAGAATGGGTGAAAATCCCCCCAAACAAGAATTGAAAGACTCTTAGCCGGCTACAGAAAGCGTTTACAAACATTTGCTTCGGGCCCTTTTCCTTTTTTGTTATTTTGAAACTGTAAAAGATGGAAATGAAGAAGTAATCTTGCTTAAAATATTAAAGAAATCTTTAATCTTTAACTTTATGCCTTTTGGAAATCAGGTCATCTTTTACTCGCTTAGCTATTCACAGTAACAGAAATTTTGACCAGGGGTGCCCAAACTTTTGCATGCCACTGTATCATTTTTTACTCAAAATTGACTCGTTAGATGCAGATATTGACAATTAGTAAGTTTGTGTATGTTCATATTCTTTATTTGCATGGTCAGTCACCATTCATAATACTGGTGTTAACTATCAGTGGAAACGACAATGATAGTTTGAAGTTAGTGATACTTGCCTAGTTAGTGTGGCCTTATGTCCTCAGTGACATCCTTACCTGCACTCTAACCCTACGTCCTTGGAATGTAGGAGGAAACCAGAGCACCTGGAGGAAACTTGGTCATGGGGAAAACGTACAGACTCCTTACAGAACCATGTTTGGTGATGGTTGGCACGGTGCTACACAATGGTATCTTGATGCAGGCGTTGGATAGGACAAGCTTACAATGATCAGGGTAGAAATGTGGGTGCGCTGCCATTTGGTGCTCTCATTGTACCTTCCAAATGCCTCCTCAGATTAATTAATTTATTTAGAAAAACAGCACAGAGCAGGTCCTTCCAGCCTAATAAGCAACAACCCGTCTATTTAACCCTAGCCCAATCAAAGGGCAATTTACAAATGACCGGTTAGTCTGCTAACCTGTATGTCTTTGGATTGTGGGAGGAGACCCGCGTGCTCACAGGGAGCACATACAAACTTCTTACAGACAGTGTTGAAATTGAACTCTGAACTCCAATGCCCTAAGCTGTAATAGCATTGTGCTAGCTGCTAAACCATCCAAAATACTCTGATCTTCCAAAAAAATATGGAAATCGGAAAAAACCTCGTGTCAAAAGTGTATAAAATCATGAGGGACAGTGATTATTTTTCCTCAGGGATGTGGAACTCAGAACTAGGCGGCAGGTGTTTAAGGTGAGAGGCAGAAGGTTTAAAAGGGTCCTGAAGGGTAACAGACTGTGGTGCATATATGGAATGAGCTGGCAAAAGAAATGATTGCGGCAGGTGCAATAATAATAATATTTAAAAGTGAGACCGTATCCCTGGATTTGGAGCTATAATCAACCTACTGGAGGAATTTAGTGGATAGTGCATCATCTTGTGGGGTGGTGGGTGATGGCAGGCAATCCCGCTAATTTTTTTTACAGCAGCGTGTACCAGCCATCACTCTGTGCAGGAAGTTTTTACATGGCCTGAAAACTGTGCAGCACTTTATAAATTTAAAAAATATATAATTTGCACATCAAACAAACACAAACTACAACTCACAACACAACTAAACGGCGTCATACAGTCAAAACAACTGACTGCACAGTGGCAAAAGTAAAACCTTCTGACTAGACGGCGTTGGCATTCAGCCTGCCTCCAGTTTGTAAACAATAAGCTACGGACTTCCTTTCTGTGTTTACTGTTACAATTTGTAATAGTGTTTAACTTGAACCACTGACAACGTAAGTATGTGAAGCTCTAAAATGTTTCATAGTAAAGGTTATACGATAGGTAGAACATTTATGGATAACATTCATTAACACATACTTAATTATGGGGTATTACACAATTATATTCACAGAATTTCAAAATTATATAAACATTATATAAAAGAAAATTCCAGCTACACTGCAACAAAGGCTATGTGCGTGGGAGCGTTTCAGTTACTGCATGGCTGCAGCTTAGAGGAAACAGTGGGGGGAAGTAAGGAATGTCGACATTTCAAGACAAGATTCTGCATCAGGACTCTCAATTCCGTTCCGTTCTGCCCAAGCTACAGAAATCCTCCAGCAGATTATTTGTTGGTCCAGGTTCCAGCATCCACCGTCTCTTGTGTCTCACTGGATCTAGATCTCAGCTAAGAGAACCTGCCTCTGTCAATCCTTCTTTCTGTTTCAGTGAGATTTCTTTTAATTCTTCTAAACTACACAGGCTGTACTGAATTACATTGGTCCAATTTGCTCATTATTCTTTGAGAGAGGCAACTATTTTTTTTCTGAATTGAATCTAAAATGGGTGTGTGAATTTTTGCCATTACCAGCAGGTTGAATTGATTTGTGTTCTGGAGTGGGTAGAACCTGCAATGCCGAACATTGTGCTTGCTTTCTGAGATTTGTTTCCACTGAATTCCACAGAGCAGAGTTCAATGTGTGGCTTGTAGTACCCATGGCTTCTGTTGGATCATCAAATCAGGCTGAATTCTCATACCCTGGAAGTGTTCGGCTCCCTGTGGGTGCAGATGTCTGTCATCGAGCGAGTGTAGTTGCTAGGAGAGTCTCAACATCAACATCTGGAACTTGGGGATAATGGTGAGACAGAGGTTCAAAGACCAGAGGAGTGATGCCACTGTGAAGGTGGGGTGGTGGTATTGTTGAGGAATAACTCTGCTGGGCTGAGTAAATTGTGGGTGAGGGAGGTAATTCCAAGGGAGAAGGGCGCATTACATCCAATGGAGATGAATTCTGAGGCAACAGGGGAAAGTCCATTGTGGAAGAGAGGCATCTGTGTTTTGTTTACACGAGAGATTCTGTAGATGCTGGGAATCTAGATCTACATACACAAAATGCCTAAGGAACTCAGCAGGTTGAGCAATAATCAGTGTTTCGGGCCAAAACTGTCAGGACTGGAAAGGAAGGGGGAAGAAGCCAGAATAAGTAGGTGGGGGGGGGGGGGAGAACGAGTACAAGCTGGCTAGTGTTAGGTGAAACCAGGTGGGGGGGAGGGGGGGTAAAGTGAAAAGCTGGGAGGTGATAGGTGGAAGAGGTAAAAGGCTGAAGAAGAAGGAAGCTGATTGGAGAGTGGACTATGGGAGAAAGGGAAGGAGCGGAGGCACCGGAGGAAGGTGACAGACAGGTGAGGTGAAGTTGGAGGCATGTGAGGAGAGCCAGAATGGGGAATGGAAAAAGAGAAAAGGAGGGAATGTTCTGTTTTCCTGTTTTGTTGATGACTGAATTGTGATATGACTTATCTCATACACCTTAGAACAATGTTTACTGCTTTGAAAGTTTAACAGCATGAATGTAGGTTGTAAACAGGATGAGAATTTATTTTATTGTATTTAGCTATTACTGGTAGAAGAGTGTTTAAGAGCATGTAACAGTGTTTTGAAAGGATTCTGCACAGATTGTGTGTTAAGTGTTAATGCCTAGAGACTGTTTGATAACATTCCCACTCTTAATCCTCTCAAGCCTTATGGAGTCATAGAAATGTTCAGCCCACTACTTCCATACTGACTAGTGCACCCCTTTTGTCACTAATTCCCATCTTCCAGCGCTTTCACCGCACCCTTCTAACCATTGGCAATTCAAGTGCTCATCTTGAGAATTCATAAGTGTTGTCAGTGACTTTGTTTCCTGTTCTATTCATGACTAAATTGTGGACTGATACATGCAGTGGCCACTTTATTTGATACACCTGTACACCTACCTGTTAATGCAAATATCTAACCAGCCAATCATGTGGCAGCAATTCAATACATGAAAGCATGCAGACATGGTCAAGAGGTTCAGTTGTTGTCCAGACCAAACAACAGAATGAGGAAGGAATGTGATCTAAGTGACTTTGACTATGAAATTAACGTTGGTGCCAGGCAGGGTGGTTTGAGTATTTCGGAAACTGCTGATCTCCTGTGATTTTCACGCACAACAATCTAGAGTTTGCAGAGAATGGTTCGAGAAACAAAAAAACATTCAGTGAGAGGCAGTTCTGTGGACGACAACTAACCTTGTTGATGAGAGAGGTCAGAGAGAGTGGCCAGACTGGTTCAAGCTGACAGGAAGGCAACACCTTCCAGGGTATCCTCTCCCTAAGATGACGTAATGCAGTCATTGACTAACATACAATCTATCTCCTCTTTTGCTCCCCACAGCCTCCCATCCCACTTTCATTCAAAAGTCTCTCTGATTATTTGAAATGGCGTATCCGTTTGTGGTTGGAAAGATGTTGCTGTCAATTGTTAAGAATGAGGTTATGGAGTACTTGGTGACACAGGACAAGATAGGACAAAGTCAGCATTGTTTCCTTAAGTGAAAATCCTGCTTGATGAACCTGTTGGAATTCTTTGAGGTGACTATAAGTGGGATAAAGGGGATGCAGCGGATGTTATATATCTGGACTTTCAGAAGGCCTTTGACAATGTGCCACACATGAGACTACGTTCCATGTTAAGAGTCCACAGTATTACAGGAAAAGTACTGTCATGGCTAGAGCATTGGCTGATTGCTAGGAGGCAGTAAACTGGAATAAAAAGCTGTCAGTTACTAGTGGTGCTCCGAAGGGGCTGGTGTTGGGACCACTTCTTTTTATGCTGAATATCAATTATTTAAATGATAGTATAGATGGCTTTGTTGCTAAATTTGCAGATGATATGAAGATTAGTGGAGGGGCACGTAGTGTTAAGGGAACAGGAAGGCTGCAGAACAATTAGACAGATTAGGAGAATGGGCAAAAATTTGGCAAATGAAATACAATGTTGAAAAATGCATGACCGTGCACTTTGGTAGATGAAATAAATGTGTAGACTATTTTCTAAATGGGGAGAAAATCCAAAATTCTGAGATGCAAAGGGACTTGAGAATACTTTTGCAGAACACCCTAAAAGTTAACACGTTAACATTCATTTGAAGGGATCTGAGGCTGAGGCTTTATAAGGCACTGGTGAGGCCTCACTTTGAGTATTGTGAATGGTTTTGGCCTCTTTATCTAAGAAAAGATGTGCTGGCATTGGAGGAAGTTCACAAGGATGATTCCAGGAATGAAAGGGTTATAATGTGAGGACCATTTGATGGTTCTGGATCTGTACTCCATGGAATTTAGGATAAGGAGTGATCTCATTGAAACCTTTCAAATGTTTAAAGGCATAGACAGAGTAGATGTGGAAAGGATGTTTCCTGTGGTGGGGGAGTCTAGGACAAGAGGGAACAACCTCGGGATAGAGGGGCATCCATTTAAAACAGATTTGCAGAGAAATTTCTTTAGCCAGAGGGTGGTGAATATGTGGAATGTGTTACTACAGGCAGCTGTGGAGGCCAGGTCATTGAGTGTATTTAAGGCAGAAATAGATAGGTTCTTGATTAGCCAGAGCATCAAAGGGTATGGGGAGAAGGCAGGGGAGTGGGGATGACTGGAAGAATTGGATCAGCCCATGACTGAATGGCAGGGCAGACTCAGTGGGCTGAATGGCCTACTTCTGCTCCTATATCTTATGGGCTTATGGTTCCCCTTAAACATTTCACCCTTCACCCTTAACCTATGACCTCTTGTTCTAGTCTCACTCAACCTCAGTGAGAAAAGTCTGCTTACATTTGCTTTTTCTATACCCTTCATAATTTCGTATATCTCTGTCAAATCTCCCATTGATCTTCACGTTTAAGGCGATAATGTCCTAACCTATTTAACCTTTCCCTATACTTCAGGTCCTGGGCCTAATCTGACCACAAATGGCACTGTATGTTATGCATTTGGTCACCCTATCGGAGATATTCATTTTATTTCACCCATCCCTGCTCTACCTTCTCTGCTACTGATTTATTTTCTGCATTTCTCTCTTCTGATGAAGAGTTTCCAAGCTGGAATGTTAGCGACACCAGATCAGGGTTCAATTCCTGTCCCTGCCCGTACGTTCTCCCTGTGACTGCATGGGTTACCTCCGGGTGCTCTGGTTTCCTCCCACGTCCCAAAGACACACAGGTGAGGGTTAGTGAGTTTTGGGTATGCCATGTTGGTGTCGGAACCATGGCAACACTTACTGGCTGCCCAGCACACCTCTCACTGATTTGATTTGATGCAAAGCATACATTTCACTGCGCTTCGATGCAAACCATGCATTTTGATGTACTTGAGACAAATAAAGTTAATCTTCATCTTATCTATTGCTTAAGCTCCAACCTGAGTTAAAGGAAAGAAATAACCATAAAATGACCGGTATTAACTAATGTTTCTTGATTCCCAGAATACTGACTACGCACCGGGAACTTGGCACCGGACCGACGTGCATCTAGAGAACCCGGAATATCACACCAGATGGTATTTCAAATACTTCCTAGGAAAAGGTAATGGCTCAAATACAGAAGAGCTCTTCAACAGGTGGATTGACTGTATCCTGTACGTAGAAGGGTCCTGCTTGCTTTGGAGAGTTGGCACCTGATATCCGAAGAGCCTGCCTCGCTGTGTTCTGGTTTCCATACAGTAGCTCTACAACTTTGCATAGTTTTGCATGGGTACTGAATGGGTTGAAACTCGCAGACGTGGAGTTGGTAGGAGGAATGCGCGTTATGTAACGCTGTCACATTGCCTGGCCTACTGCTCAGAGAGGACTGGTTGCCGAGAGTCTGGATCTCTGTGTTGTTCTGGTAGCTGGCTATGTGAGAGAGAGAGCGTCTGCATTCTTGGAGCTTTTAATCCAGTAAATATTTGATGTTTAGAGAGAACCTGTCTTGAGATCTTCAGAAAAGCATCAATCATTGATACCAGCATCGTCTTATCTTACCGCAGCCCCCGTGCCGAAACAGTATACGGCACTCAGTGTGGGAATGAATTTGAACATGGCCCTCCTTGCTGGCTGGGCACCATAGTTGTTGTAGACCCTTTGGGCTGAAGGGCCTGTATCTGTGACGTATTGCACTGTGAGTTTCTGACTCTTTGCAACTCTTGCTCTCGTTATTATTTTTTTATTTGCACCGTTTGTCGTCTTTTGCAAGTCGGTTGCTTGTGAGTTTTTGTCCATGCATCACAAACATGAGAACATCTGCATTCCGTGGCCTCCTCTCTTGTCACGATGTAGTCACCCTCAGGCTGGAGGAGCAATACCTCATATCCCGTCTGGGTAGCCTCCAACCCGACGGCACGAGCGTCAATTTCTCGAACTTCCGGTGCCCCCTCCCCCCCATTGCCCATTCTCATGTCTCTCTCACACTCTCTCATCTTACCAGCCAACACCTCCCTCTGGTGCTCCTCTCCTTCCCTTTCTTCCATTGTCTCGGTCCTCTCCTATCAGATTCCCCCTTCTCCAGCCCTGTATCTCTTTCACCAATCAGCTTCCCAGCTCTTCACTTCACCACCACCCCCCCCCCCCACCTGTCACCTACCATCTTGGTGGTACTTCCTCCCTCCCCACACGTTTTCCAGTCCTGATGAAGGATCTCAGCCCAAAATGTCGACTGTTTATGCTTCTCCGTAGATGCTTCCTGGCCTGCTGAGTTCCTTCAACATTTTGTGTGTGTTGCTCTATGTAGTTTTTTTTGTGAAATTCCATTGTATTTCTTCTTTTTCCTGCAAATGCTTGCAAGACATTGAATCTGTGATGAATGCTTTCCTCTTTCAAAAAGTTCAAAGTAAATTTATGATCAACGTATATTCATGTCATCATATACAACTCTGAGATTCATTTTCTTGGGCATACTCAATAAATCCATAATAAAATCATTGAAAGACTGCACCAACAGGGAGTTCGACCAATGTGCAAAAGACTGTGTAAATACAAAATGAAATAAATAGTAATAATAAATAAATATGTAGAAAGTGTAAGAGCCTCAGGACTCACACCACCAAGAACTGTTCCAGAACAGTTACTAACCCCCTACCATCAAGGTCTTGAACAAGGGAGGACAATTACACTCATTCTATTTCTGGTGTTCCCAGAACCAATGAACGCACACAAAATGCTGAAAAGAACTCAGCAGGCCAGCCAGCATCTTGGAAGAGAGTACAGTCGACACTTTGGGCCGAAACCCTTCAGCAGGACTGGAGAGAAAAGCTGAGGAGTAGATTTAAAAGGGGAGAGAGAAACCCCAGGTGATAGGTGAAACTCGGAGGGGGAGGGATGAAGCAAAGAGCTAGGAAGTTGATTGGTGAAAGAGACAGAAGGCCGTGGAAGAAAGAAAAAGGGGGAGGAGCACCAGAGGGGGGGGGGGGGCGATAGGTGGGTAAGGAGATGAGGAGAGAGAGGGAAAAGTAGAAGCGGTGGGTGGAGGGCGTCGCTAGAAGTTTGAGAAATCGATGTTCGTACCACCAGATTGGAGGCTACGCAGATGGAATATGCTCCACCAGCTGAGTGTGGCTTCATTGTGACAGTAGAGGAGGCCCTGGATGGACCTGTTGGAATAGGAATCAGAATGAGAAACGGAATTAAAATGAGTGGCCACTGGGAAATCCCGCTTTTTCTGGCGGACAGAGATTAGTTGCATGGCGAAGTAGTCTCCCAATCTACGTTGATGTACAGGAGGCCACACCGGGAGCACTGGATACTGTAGATGACTCCAACAGACTCACAGGTGAAGTGTCGCCTCACCTGGAAGGACTGTTTGGGGCCCTGAATAGTAGTGAGGGAGGAGGTGTAGGGGCAGGTGTAGCATTTGTTCCGCTTGCAAGGTTAAGTACCAGGAGGGAGATCAGTGGGGAGGGACGAATGGACAAGGGAGTCATGTAGGGAGCGATCCCTGTGGAATGCAGAAAGTGGAGGGGAGGGGAGGATGTGCTTGGTGGTGGGATCCCGTTTGAGGTGGTGGAAGTTTTGGAGAATTATGTGCTGGACACAGAGGCTGGTGGGGTGGTAGATGAAGACAAGAGGAACCCTATCCCTGGTAGGGTGGTGGGAGGATGGGGTAAGAGTAGATGTGCATGAAATGGAAGAGATGCGGTTTAGGGCAGTGTTGACTGTGGAGGAAGGGAAGCCCCTTTTCTTAGAAAAAGGAGGACATCTCCTTTGTTCTAGAATGAAAGCCTCATCTTGAGAGCAGATGCGGCAGAGATGGAGGAATTGAGAGAAGTGGGTGGCATTTTTGCAAGAGACAGGGTGGGATGAGGTATTGTCCTCTCCCACTCCCACAACCAATGATCTCACTTTAAGTGCTCTTTATCGTGTTATTTAATGTTCGTTATTCGTTACAGTTTATTTATATCTTCATTTGCACAGTTTGCTGTTCATTGATCCTGATTGCAAACACTGTCGTATAGATTTGCGGAGTATGCCCCCAGGAAGAAGAAAGGCGAGGTTGTTTGTGGTGATGTGTATGTACCCTGATAATAAATTTTACTTTGATATCCAGAACATGGGATGAAGACTGCTTGAAATTGAGTCCATAGCTTGTGGGAACATCTCAGTGATGGGACAAGTGAGGTTGAGTGAAGTTATCCCCTTTGGTTAAATAGCCTGATGGTTGAGGGGTAATAACGGTTGGGAGACTGTAGGTCTGACACGGTGGTCAGCAGCACAGGAGCGCCGCAGGGAACCGTACTCTCTCCGGTCCTGTTCACCCTGTACACATCAGACTTCCAATATAACTCGGAGTCCTGCCATGTGCAGAAGTTCGCTGATGACACGGCCATAGTGGGGTGTGTCAGGAATGGACAGGAGGAGGAGTATAGGAAACTGATACAGGACTTTGTGATATGGTGCAACTCAAACTACCTGCGTCTCAATATCACCAAGACCAAGGAGATGGTGGTGGACTTTAGGAGATCTAGGCCTCATATGGAGCCAGTGATCATTAATGGAGAATGTGTGGAGCAGGTTAAGACCTACAAGTATCTGGGAGTACAGTTAGACAAGAAGCTAGACTGGACTGCCAACACAGATGCCTTGTGCAGGAAGGCACAGAGTCGACTGTACTTCCTTAGAAGGTTGGCGTCATTCAATGTCTGTAGTGAGATGCTGAAGATGTTCTATAGGTCAGTTGTGGAGAGCGCCCTCTTCTTTGTGGTGGCGTGTTGGGGAGGAAGCATTAAGAAGAGGGACGCCTCACGTCTTAATAAGCTGGTAAAGAAGGCGGGCTCTGTCATGGGCAAAGTACTGGAGAGTTTAACATCGGTAGCTGAGCGAAGGGCGCTGAGTAGGCTACGGTCAATTATGGAAAACTCTGAACATCCTCTACATAGCACCATCCAGAGACAGAGAAGCAGTTTCAGTGACAGGTTACTATCGATGCAATGCTCCTCAGACAGGATGAAGAGGTCAATATTCCCCAATGCCATTAGGCTTTACAATTCAACCGCCAGGACTTAAGAACTTTTTAAAAGCTATTATTAATGCTTTTTGAGATAGTGATTTAGATGCATATCATATTTTTTACTGAGTTAAGTATTGTATGTAATTAGTTTTGCTACAACAAGTGTATGGGACATTGGAAAAAAAGTTGAATTTCCCCATGGGGATGAATAAAGTATCTATCTATCTATCTAACTGTTCCCGAACCTGAGTCCTGGGGCTCTTGTATCTTCTTCCTAATGGCAGTAGAGAGCATAACCTGGGTAGTGGGGGTCCCTGATGATGGTTGCTACTTCCCTGGGTCAATGCTCCATGTAGATGTGCTCAGTGGTGGGGAGGGCTTTACCTGTGATGGACTGGGCTGTACCCACTACATTTTATATGATTTCCCATTTAAGGGCATTAGTCTTTTCATACCAGGCTGTGATGTAGCCAGTCAACGTACTCTCCGCCACACATCTACAGAAGTTTGTCAGAGTTTTAGAAGTCATGTCAAGTCTCTGTAAACTTCCAATGAAGTAGAGCCGCTGCCGTGCTTTCTTCATAATTGCACTTATGTGCTAGGCCCGAAATAGTAACACAGCAGAACGTAAAGCTGCTGATCCTCTCCACCTCTGATCTTCTGATGAGGAATTGCTTGTGGACCTCTGGTTTCCTCCTCCTGAAGTCAATAATCAGCTTCTTGATCTTGCTGACAATGAGTAGGAGTTTGTTGTTGTGGCGCCACTCAGCCAGATTTTCATTCTCCTACACTCCAGGAAATAAAGTCCTAACCTATTCACTATAACTCAGGTCCTCAAGTCATGGCAACATCCTTGTAACTTTTCTCAGTGCACTTTCTTTCTATACGGACCTAATCCCATCAAAGCTTGAGGTTCGGATCTGCTTAGAGAAGGTAACTCAAAAGGCAAGTGGAGCGTTTGGCTTATTAACAAGGCGGATAGAATAGCAGAGTCAGAATGAATGCAAGAACTACAGAGGGGCTTAGGTGAGATCACCCTGGTGATGTGGTGTTGTATGGTAACGTATACAGTGCATTCCAGTTAATTGGGATACATTGGGATCAATACATTTTTGCCCAATTGAGCAGCTGTCACAATTAGCCAAATTTTCATGGAAATAGTTTTTTAAAAAAGGTAGACAAACTACCCACTTAACTGAGTAACAAATGATGGATTTAAATGGAATACAGAACAAATTAGAACACTATCAATATAACTACAGTACGATAAAACTGTGTATTTGTTCCTAAAAGTTATTGACAGAGGAATTCATCCAGTGTACGCTGCCCTGTTGACTGTAAATGAAGACGATCAGCATAGACGCCTAGTGAGATAATGGTCTACCTTCACTGCCTTTCTGCATGAAGTAGTGTGGTAATCCAAGAATAATTCACTGCTTTTTAAATCGGCGTCCACTGGCCCTGATGGATAACATAACACAAGCACAAGCTGGCACTATTTAAAATCTGTTCGCTCTGTGTCTAACAGCCACAAAAGTGCACACAACTGATGTTAGTTAGAAATTATTCAGCAACAGTGTTGTGTCCCAATTAAGCACCAATTAAGAAGAAACTAAATTCCAATGTGTCGGTATTTCAATGGAATAAAGGAAATTACAATGGCATGAGAGCGGAACTGGCCGAAGTTGATTGGAAAGGGACATTTGCAGAAGGACAGCAGAGCAGCAGTGGTAAGATAGGCCAAAGCCAGCATGGTTTCCTGAAAGGAAAATCCTGCCTGACTAACCTACTGCAATTTTTTTGAGGAAATTACAAGCAGGATGGACAAAGGAGATGCAGTGAATGTGGTGTACTTGGATTTTCAGAAGGCCTTTGACAAAGTGCCACACCTGAGGCTGCTTAGCAAGATAAGAGCCCATGGAATTACAGGGGAGTTACTGGCATGGGTGAAGCATTGGCTGGATGGCAGAAAACAGAGAGTGGGAATAAAAGAATCCTATTCTGGCTGGCTGCTGGTTACCACTGGGTTCCACAGGGGTCAGTGTTGGGATCGCTGCTTTTTATGATGTATGTCAATGATTTGGATTATGGGATTAATGGATTTGTGGCTAAATTTGCTAATGATACAAAGATAGGTGGAGGAGTGGGTAGTGTTGAGGACACAGAGAGCCTGCAGATAGACTTAGATAGTTTAGGGGAATGGGCAAAGAAGTGGTGAATGAAATACAATGTTGGTAAGTGTCTGGTCATGCACTTTGGTGGAAGAAATAAAGAGGCAGACTATCATTTAGATGGGGAGAGAATTCAAAATGCAGAGATGCAAAGAGGCTTGGGAGTCCTTGTGCAAGATACCCTAAAAGTTAACCTCTGGCATGAGTCAGTTGTGAAGAAGGCGAATGCAATGTTGGCATTCGTTTCTAGAGGTATATAGTATAAGAGCAGGATGTGATGTTGAAGCTCTAAAATGCATTTGTGAGACCACACTTGGAGTATTGTGTGAAGTTTTGGGCTCCTTATTTTAGAAAGGCTATACTGACATTGGAGAGGGTTTAGAGTTGTCCCAATTAAACAACTACCCTGGTTAACCGATGGCCCCCTTAACCACAGTCCACTCTATGTAAATTGGTAATAAATTTACATTGAACTTTTGAAATCATGTCTATCATAACATGGAGCTGTAACACCAGTGCTTTACCACCACTGGGTCTAGAACCTGGAACTCAGTTTCCGTTGTATTTCATTGTTCTACTGTGAATGGCTGCAAGAAAAATGAATTTCAGGATAATATATCGTGACATAAAATGTAGGTACTTTGATAATAATTTACTTTGAACATGAACCTTGATCTTCGAGCTTCACAAGTTGAAGTAGCAGCATAGAGTGGGTAAAAGACAGTGAATGTGAAAAGCAAAACATCTGAAGACCCACTGTTTCTCTCCCCACTGCTGGTGCTTGTCATTTTGAGTGTTTTCCATTTGCCCTACTAACTGTTATTCCTGAATTTAATTACCCAGTTGAGTAGTTTGATATGCCACCTTGGGGGCCAGCGAGGATACAGCTGGATCAGTGCAAGTCCTGTATTTGACAGATTTCTTTTCTTGACTACGTTAAGCTCATTTGCCTTTCTGATTGGCAATGGCTTTTGTACCACTCACACAAAATGCTGGAGGAACTCAGCAGGTCAGGTAGCATTTATGGAGAGAATTAAAGAGTCAATATTTTGGGCTGAGACCTTTTTTCTTCTGATTATCCTGTTGAAGGATCTTGTCCTGAAATTTTGACTCTTTATTCCTCTCCACGGAGGCTGCCTGACCTGCTGAGTTCCTCCAGCATTTTGTGTGATTTACTTTGGATTTCCAGCATCTGCAGAATTCCCTGTGTTTCAACTTTTGAATCATATCATCCATGGAATCTGAACCCTTGCAGAGGTGAGAATATTATTTCAATCAGTAAAACAGACTAATGGTGTTTAATCCTCTCTCCTGGCACCATCTTTATCTCTGCAAGGGTTAAACGCAGCACAGATTTACATGTTGCTGGAATGGCTGCAGTAGCTTACTGTGTTTTCAACCTGCATGCGGCCCCTGTGCTGCGTCAGCGAAAAGACGGATAGGTTGACCTGCAGCTGAAGAATCTAGCACCCCGGGTACGATGCTTGAAGTTTGGCAAATGGTCACAACATGACTCATAGCCACGTGATGCCCTCTGATAGTCATGGCTGTTCCAATCAGAACAACTCCAGTCTGTAGGATGTAAAATTATTCAACCTTCCATCTGCTTTGCCTCTCTGTTATCGGATGTGCAGTTAGATCTTGGCTGAAAGGGTCACCGCAGTCAGCCCATAGCTGTATTATTATTTTGCTTCAAACTTCTATAAAAATGTATTTATCTTTCTCCAACATATTTTACCTCCATTCTAAGCAAACTGCAATAACTAATTATCACTGCAGGTTTTTCTGAGTGTACATGGGGTGTGTATATATCATAGTTGTGAGCAGGAGATTTCTTTCAAGTCAAGTCAAGTCAAACTTATTGTTATTTAACTGTATACATGTATACTGTCAAATGAGACAACGTTTCTCCTAACCAGGGTGTAAAGTATAGTAGTACATGTAACAGACAATAACTTAGGAAAGTAAAAACTACAGATGAATTGCACATAAACAAACAAAGTAAAGTGTATGAATTAAATTTTGTAGGGTAGGTACAGAACAGATTAACCAACGACACTTTGAATACGATGTGGCAGGGAGTTCAGAAGCCTAATGGCCTGGGGGAAGAAACTGTTTCCCATCCTGACTGTTCTTGTCTTTATGCATCGGAGTCTCCTGCCTGATGGTAGAAAGACAAAGAGGATGCTGGATGGATGGGTGGGATCCTTGATAATACTAAGGACCCTGCGTGTGTAGCGCTCCTGATAAATATTCCCTAATGTTCACTATTAGTTCACAGCAGAACAAGCTATAAATGAGATCCATTGCTCTGTGGAGCATTAACTTTATAAGGTTTTTATTTTGCCTTAAGAATGGAAACAGAAAAACATTCACAGCTTGTGATTTGTCCAACAGAAGCTGATGCTAAAGGCTCATTTTAACCTACAACGCAATCAAAATAATCCATTACAACCGGATTATTGTTGCATCAATTATTTATTTGTTAATAATTCATTCGTCATCATCATTATGTGCCGTGTTTTTCTGACATGGGTGATCATAGTCTCCATGGCCATGATTGTTTTTGACAAAGTATTTCATTATTACATTAATATCCATTACATTTGGGGCAGCATAGTAGCGTAACGGTTAGCGTAACCCCATTACAGCACCAGCGACCGGGTTTAATTCCACTGCTGCCTGTAAAGAGTTTCTATATACTCGCTGTGACTGCGCTGGTTTCCTCCGGGTGCTGCAGTTTCCTCCCACAGTCCAAAGATGTATGGGTTAGTAGGTTAATTGATCACAGGGATGTAATTGGACGGTGCACACTCATTGGCCAAAAGGGCCTGTTTCCATCTCTAAATAAAATAAAATATCTACAAATCTTAACTTTTTCAAAAGAAAACCCACACCAGGAAAATGCCACCCCTGCTAAAATTAGAGTTCTAATGTCAACAGTTCCATTTCTGTGGCACCTCGTCTTTAACCCAAATGTCCCCAGGCACTTTGGAAGAGAATGTTACTAAGAAGACATTGTATTGAACATACAGTACACTGGGAGATGTTAGGGCAGACAAGAGGGCTATTGATAGGGTGAATGCATGCAGGATTTTCCCCCTTAGTTTAGGTGAGACCATGACTACAGGTCATGGGTTAAGGGTGAAAGGTGAATTATTTAAGGAGAATCTGAAGGGGAACTTCTTCACTCAGATGATGGTTACAGTGTGGAAGGAGCGGCCCACGGAAGTGAAAAATGCGGGTTCCATTTTGTAATATTTAAGAAATTTGGATATGTACAAATACATGGATGTGAGGAACTTGGAGAGACATTGTGCAGGTGCAGGTTGATGGGACTAGGCAGAAGATCGGGTTGGCATAGTCTGGATGGGCTGAAGTTGCCGTGCCTGTACTGTGGTGTTCTGTGATGCTGGTGTTTGCAGATAATAGATTCTAAAGAGCATCTCAAAGAGGAAAGAATGATGTAGAGTGATTTAGGGAGGGATTTTCAGAGCTGAGGGGCTTGGTAGCTGTTCTTGATGGGGGTGATTGAATGCAGGAGCACCCAATATGCAGGACTGGAGAAGCACAACTACCCTGAGCGGGGGTATAGATTACAGAGAAAGGGAAGGATGAGATCAAATCATCTTCAACATCATCATGTGCCATGTCGTATGAGAAAGATCATCAGGGACCCATAACTGTGATTGTTCTTGGCAAATTTTTCGACAGAAGTGTTTTGCCATTGCCTTCTTCTGGGCAGTGTTTCTACAAGACTGGTGACCCCAGCTGTTATTAATACTCCTGAGACATTGCCAACCTGGCATCAGTGGTCACGTAACCAGGACCATATCACTTTAAACATTACCACTCACAGGTACTGGAGTGCTCTAATATCAGATGTATGGTTTGCACGGTTACATTTTCTGGGGTTTCCTCCCTGGCCAGTCACACTGAATGCTGAATGGAGCTGAGGAAACTGAGCTTAGTGCCTCTGGCCGGCATAATTACTGCCACTCGAACTGATGAATTTCTGGGTTACACCATGCTCTTGTATTTTATAGCTGTGTAGTGTAGCAGGTAGACAACTAAATGGCAGCGGAGGAGAGGATGATGTAATTGCACTGTGACACAATGATTTTTTGATGAGACATAAATTTGGCAACAATTGCTGACTTCCTTGTGTATTCTGAACTAAAGTATCTTCCTTTCAAAATATTAGGTAGAAGCTATTGCAGATGGCTTAAACATTCTTCTCAGAGAAGTGATTTTACATTTGTTACATTTATATTTTGTCCTTATTGTAAGTCTTCCATTGTATGATAAACATGCTCTGTTGTTTTTCATATTTTCCAATTTTCTTATGACAGAGCAGAGGCCCATGGGGGCAGTGCCAAGAGTCCCAGTCATACAGCATGGAAAGAGGCCCTTTGGCCCATCTAATCCACGCTAAAAGTTTCCAAGCAAACTGGTCCCATTTGGCCCTTATCCCTATAAACTAGGGGTTCCCAACCTGGGGTCCACAGACCCCTTGGTTAATGGTAGGGGTCCATCGCATAAAAAGGTTGGGTACCCCTGCTCAAACACTTTTCTATCATTGTACCTGTCCTTTTAAACCTTTTAAATGTTGTTATTGTATCTACTTCAACCACTTTATATAGCCATATAACAATTACAGCACGGAAACAGGCCATCTCAGCCCTTCTAGTCCGTGCCAAACACTTACTCTCACCTTGTCCCACCGACCTGCACTCAGCCCATAACGCTCCATTCCTTTCCTGTCCATATACCTATCCAATTTTACTTTAAATGACAATACCGAACCTGCCTCTACCACTTCTACTGGAAGCTCGTTTCACACAGCTACCACTCTCTGAGTAAAGTTCCCCCTCGTGTTACCTCTAAACTTTTGCCCCCTAATTCTCAACTCATGTCCTCTTGTTTGAATCTCCTCTACTCTCAATGGAAAAAGCCTATCCACGTCAACTCTATCTATCCCCTTCATAATTCTAAATACCTCTATCAAGTCCCCCCTCAACCTTCTACGCTCCAAAGAATAAAGATCTAACTTGTTTAACCTTTCTCTGTAACTTAGGTGCTGAAACCCAAGTAACATTCTAGTAAATCTTCTCTGTACTCTCTCTATTTTGTTGACATCTTTCCTATAATTCGGTGACCAGTACTGTACACAATACTCCAAATTTGGCCTTACCAATGCCTTGTACAATTTCAACATTACATCCCAACTCCTATACTCAATGCTCTGATTTATAAAGGCCAGCATACCAAAAGCTTTCTTTACCACCCTATCCACATGAGATTCTACCTTCAGGGAACTATGCACCATTATTCCGAGATCACTCTGTTCTACTGCATTCTTCAATGCCCTACCATTTACCATGTATGTCCTATTTTGATTAGTCCTTTCTTTGGCAGATCATTCCATACTCTGACCACCCACTGGGTGGAAAATGTTGCCCTTCAGGTTATTATTAAATTTCTCCCCTCTCACCTTGAACTCAGGTTCTTTAGTTCCATGATGAAGAGACTCGGCCTGAAACGTCGACTCGTTATTCCTCTCCATAGATTCAGCCCGACCTGCTGAGTTCCTACAGCATGTTGTGTGTGTGTGTGCATGTTACTATTTAGTTCATAGTTTCATAGCTCTGGGAGAAAGACTGTGAGCGTGCATCCTATCTCTGCCCCTCGCGATTTTGTACACTATTGCAGTCACACTGTTGCAAGTAAATCCTTTATTTAATTGGAGAATCAGAGTCAGGTTTAATATCGTTGGCATAGGTCATGAAATTTGTTGTCATGTGGCAGCAGTACTTTGCAACACATAATAATCAAAAGTGTGAATTACAGTAAGAAGTATAGTGCAGAAAGAAGAAAAAGCTGTGAGGTAGTGTTCATGGGTTCGATGTCCGTTCAGAAATCAGAGGCAGAGGGGAAAAAGTTATTCCTGAAACATTAAGTGTGTGTCTTTAGGCTCCTGTACCTCCTCCCTGGTGATAGCAATGAGACGAGGGCATGTTCTGAGTGAAGGGGGTCCTTAAGGATGGATGCCTAACTAGAGTTTTATAACTGTGGTGATGTTTTGCGCCAGGATTTTCTGTAGCAGGTAGAAGCTGTGCAGTCACACACACACACCGTTCTGGTGAATTATATGTGGATTTAGCTTTACAGTCCTTATGGTTTGATTCGAAAGGTAGTTATAGGAGCTATCAGTGCCCTCAGCTGACTACATTTTGGGTTTAGTATACTCAGAAGTATTTTTAAAATAAAACTTGATTAAGTTTGTCTGAGTTTGGAAATGGGAATAAGTCTTCCTGTGTGTGGGTTGTTCCTTGAGGACAGGCTGTGTTATGTTTTGTAATTTCAAACCATTAACCTAATTCAAAGGAAACACAAGTCCGGGGAATGTGGGTTTAACTTTGTCCTTACTTTAAGTGAGGCACGCATTATAACATGGTAGTGTGATTTCATAATCCATTAATGTATTTTTACATATACAGTAACCCATAGTTAATTATTTAAATGAAACAAGATTAATCAAGCAATATGTATGATTACTCAACTGTTACTAAAACACTAAATACCCAACATCTTGCTTCTGCAGTGATGGGAGTTGGTGGAAATTTGGCCGAGGGAGTCCCTGGGGTTGGCAGACACTGAGTGACCTTTGCCTTGTTCAGCCGCAGGTTGGAACGGTGCTCGAGGTTGCTGCATTTTTGCAGGGAAGTCTGCTGCTGCTCTTTGACTGAGATGGTTCTAGAATGTAAACTGTCAACAATCTTGTCAAGTTAGACCGTGAATTCCAATAAGAAGGGAAGGATTGGTAGGTTGTGGGCTAATATTGGTAACAGCAGGGTAGGACATAGGCTTCTGCCTGATGTGGGGGGGGGGGGGGGGGAAGAGGGAATGCCCGGGGTGGGTGGGGCCTTTGATTTATGCTGGCTACTTTACCGAATCAGTGAGAAGTGTCGACAGAGTCCGTAGAGGGGAGTCTGGTTTCTGTGATGTGCTGAGCTGTGTCGACAACTCTCTGCAATCTACAGCCCTGCCTCTGTGAATTGGAACCCATTTCTCCCACATGGGTGCATTATTCAGTCTTTACTGATGCCTTGCCAGTTTACTTGTAGCTCAGGTAGTAATCCAGAGATTACAGTTGCAGTTCTGCTTTGTAATGCAGATCACACTCCTTCAGCAGAACTGCCTTTGTAGTCCCGTCTGTGTTCTTTGCGTCCCATATGGGCTGCCACAGTCGGGCCTTTGCTCTTCTGCTCTGTTCCATTTCAGTTCTGGGAAAATACTCTTCACTCCGATACTGACCGCTGTTGCTTCTGCGATACAGAAGATCTTCGGAAGTCAAGAATGAGGCAGAAAACTTATCGCCAGCAATTTTATTAAGTGTTACAACAGTGTTTCCCAGAGTGGATGACATCACCACCCTGGGGTGGTAGAACTTTCTAAGGGGGCGATAAAGATAAAGGGGCTTGTTGTGGGGAGGGGGGGAGTCACTCGGTAACAGGGGGACAGCTGAGGGATTGCAGGCTTAATTTAAGAAATGAAGTGATCCTCAATACCTCAGAATTGATTACAATGATCATGTAATCACCTCATCTCTTGCTAACCGGCCTTTGTCTTAGACTTTGCTCACAGTGCGGTTGTCGTTGTTGAAAAGCAATGTGACCCGTCCGTATTTGCCATATTATGAGAAATCTGGACCGAAGAAATCGTATTATTTCCGGGCCAGGCCCGCACTTTATTGCCATTCACTACTGTAGTACAGCGTTAGCTAGTGCGATTCCCATACTCTGATCACGCAGTGACGCAAATCCTGCGAATTAGAGAATGACAGTCAATGGAGTAAAGTTCAGAATCTGCCCTTTCGAATGGTCTTGACCGCATTTCTCTGGCCCACTGCCGACTGAGGTATCGCTGTACCTTCAGGCATTGAGTCAGGTATTGCCTGAGCTATGATGATGTCATAACTTTTCACTTTATTGATTGCAGTGCTTGAGGTTGGACTTAAGCAATAGGCAATTAACTGTGGTCGTTAATCTATAACAAAAATGACAGAAACAGACCAAATGAAAAAGGAATGTAGGCAGTATTGTGTGGAGTATTTTAAATATGGATTTATACCAGCACCAAGCTGTGTGAAAAAGTTTTTTCAACCCGTGTTCCTCGAATATTTGTGGAGAATTCACTCTGATAACGCAAACAAGAATTTGGCTTATTTTCAATCACTTTGTGAAAATCTTCAGAACTGGAAAATACTTCAAAACATGTTTGCCAGCACCTCATAACAAAACAGTGATGGCTGACGTGCTTCGTACAACATTTCATTGCTCGTTGCTAAATTGGGGAAGCCCCATACGATTGAAAAACTTATTCTGCCAGTAGTAAGGGAGGTTCTGAGAATGGTTTTGCATGAATTACCGGACTAAATAATTAAAGCAATGCTGATCAGCAACAACTCTTTTCAAAGATGAATAAATTAAATGTCTAAGAATGTGGAAGGCACATTGTGCAACATGCTGAGGACAACAGAACTTGCTCTGCAGTTGGATGAGTAAACTTTGCCAGACAAAGAATCCTTGCTTGGTTATGTTCACTTCATTACTTAAAGATCAAGCCTAATTGTAATTCAAATCATACATGAATACCCTTGAATACAGTCAAGCGAAACATGGTGGTGCATGGATGTTGTTGGCAAGAACAATCCCGCAGCAATCCACGGATGAATACAGTCCAGTTTGTCTTTTACTAAGTGAGCCCTGGAGGGCAGCACTGATGGGAGGGACCAGCCCTCAACCCAGCATGGACTTGGTGCCACACCGCCTCCAATGTCTCCTCTCCTGGTCGGCTGCAACAGGCGACCCTGGGGCATGAGGCCTAGTCCATGCTACCACCAAAGGCACGCAGCTCCACCGCCATTAGTCTCACGGATAAACCAGTGAACCGGACTTGCAGTATTCTGTATTGCCAATGGCCAGTCAGGTCTGGCAATCACAGGAGAAACAATCACTCGCTGTTAGACTGCACACCCCCTTAGCGCACCGACGCCATCACCTTTCTATAGCAGGCAGGAACAATGTCTGCACCAAGTTCAGCTCCTCCGCTGATGGAGTAGACCTGCAGTACTTGAGGTTCTTAATATACGCCATCATAAAATAGACATTTAAGAAAAAACAATAACACCTTCAGTGTGATTGTTCAGTTAACACTGAGGTCCTTTAACATCTGCCGGGCGATGCTGAGGATGTTCTACGAGGCTGTGGTGACCAGTGCTATCATGTTTGCTGTTGTGTGCTGGGGCAACAGGCTGAGGGTAGCAGACACCAACAGAATCAACAAACTCATTCATAAGGCCAGTGATGTTGCCGGGGTGGAACTGGACTCTCTGATGCTGGTGTCTGAAAAGAGGATGCTGTCCAAGTTGCATGCCATCTTGGACAATGTCTCCCATCCACTCCATAATGTACTGGTTAGGCACAGGAGTACATTCAGCCAGAGACTCATTCCACCGAGATGTAACACTGAGTGTCATAGGAAGTCATTCCTGCCTGTGGCCATCAAACTTTACAACTCCTCCCTCGGAGTGTCAGACACCCTGAGCCAATAGGCTGGTCCTGGACTAATTTCCACTTGGCATAATTTGCCTATTATTATTTAATTATTGTTTTTATATTGCTGTATTTCTACACTATTCTTGGTTGGTGCGACTGTAATGAAACCCAGTTTCCCTCGGGATCAATAAAGTCTGTCTGTCTGTCTGTCAGTTGGACCCAGAGAGGCCACTGCATCCAAGTGTGTTGCAATTAATGAAATTTGAAAGCACAGCTCAAGAGCTGTTACTTGGAAGGGGACTAGAAACATTTACGAAGGGAATTCTGTATTTCAGGTTGTTGAGCAATTGTTCAAAGAGAAGGACAATCCACTCCGCAGCATTCTTGCTTGTGTACCTCACATTTAGGTGGCGGGGTCAGGATACATTTCTACTAAAGGAGGTGTAAGGCATTCTTTCCCTCCAGTAGTCTGCAGGTCACCTTTGGGTAAGTGGTAGCACCTACTTAGAAACCCCACCCACCTGATCAGGGTCACATGAAGCTATGGGAGCATGTGGTGGATGGTCGTATGAGCAGCTGGTACATATCATAAGTGCTGGTTATGCAACCACTGACTCCAGGCAGACAATCTCTGAAGAGTATTGATAATGGCTGGGGTCACCCGTCTTGTAAAGACACTGTCCAGTAGAAGGCAATAGGGTCATAGAGAAGTACAGCACAGAAACAGGACCTTCAGCCCATCTAGTCCATGCCAAGAACTATCTAAACTGCCTACTCCCATCGACCTGCACCGCGACCATAGCCCTCCATACCTCTACCATCCATGTATCTATCCAAACTTGGATGGTCATGCACTTTGGTACTAGAAATAAATGTGTGGACTATTTTCTAAATGGGGAGAAAATCCAGGAATCTGAGATGCAGAGGGACTTGAGAGGTTAACTTTGCAGGTTGAGTCGGTGGTGAAGAAGGCAAATGCCATGTTAGCATTCATTTCAAGAGGGCTAGAATACAAGAGCAAGGATGTGACGCAGAGGCTTTATCAGGCACTGGTGAGGCCTCATCTTCAGAATTGTAACAGTTTTGGGCCCCTCATCTTAGAAAAGATTTGCTGGCATTGGAGAGGGTCCAGAGGAGGTTCACAAGGATGATTCCAGGAAGGAAAGGGTTATCATATGAGGAATGTATAATGGCTCTGGGTCTGTACTCACTGGGATTTAGAAGGATGAGGAGGGATCTCATTGAAACCTTTCAGATGTTGAAAGGCCTAGACAGAGTAGATGTGGAAAGGATGTTTCCCATGGTGGGAGAATCTATGACAAGAGGGAACAGCCTCAGGATAGAAGGGCACCCTTTCAAAACATGGAGAGAAATTTCTTTAGCCGAAGGGTGGTGAATTTGTGGAATTTGTTGCCACAGTCAGCTGTGGTGGCCAGGTCGTTGGGTGTATTTAAGGCAGAGATTGATAGGTTCTTGATTGGACATGGCATCAAAGGTTACGGGGAGAAGGCTGGGAAATGGGATTGAGGAGGAGATAGAAAAAAAGATCAGCCATGATTGAATAGCAGAGCATACTCGATGGGCCAGATGGCCTAATTCTGTTCCTACATCTTATGGTCAAACTTTTCTTAACCATTGAAATTCAGCTTGTATGGACCACTTGTGCTGGCAGCTCATTCCACACTCTTACAACCCTCTCAGTGAAGAAGTTTTCCTTCTATGTTCTAAAGAATACAGTCCTAACCTATTCAATTTTCCCTTATAACTCAGGGAACAGGCAGCAAACCTCAGATTTTGAAGAATAAACTGAATGGGTTTAGAGCAACCTTTGAAGATGGGAGATTTCACTGTATGTTTTGATCCACCTGTGATAAATAAATCTGAATCTGAATCCTCCATGTTTGAAAAGAATTCATGTTGATAGGTTAGTTTTTCCTGTAAATTGCCCCGAGTGGTAGAATCTCAGGGCATCGATGGAAGTGTGTGGAGAATAAGAAAAAAAGGAATTAAAGTAGGATTAGTGTATACGGGCAGGATGAACATCTTTCTATTCTGTACCTCGCTATGACTGTGGTTCTAAATTAAATTGCCGAGGTTACAATGCATGCGCCTACACAGTGGTCACTCCTTCCTCTTCCTCCTGACAGATCATTTCTACAGTACTTAATCTCAGGCATGTGCCCATCACCTCCACCCTGCAGCTATCAAGCTCAGAACCTGCATGGTAAATTCACTCAATTCAACTCCGAACTGATTGCACAACTTACAGATGTGCTTTCAAGGACTAATGTTCTCTGAATGATTGATAGATCAATTATCTGTATATCTGCTTCTCTATATATCTGTTTGCACAGCTTCTCTTTTGCACATTGGTTGTTTCTCAGTCTTTGCTTATGTACTATAAATTCTACTGTATTTCTTTATTTTTATTTAAATACCTGCAAGAAATGTATCTCAGAGTAGTATGTGGAGATGTAAACGTACTTTGATAATAAATTTACTTTGACTTTTTGTGGGGGGGGTGGTGTGGCTACTGCACAGGACTGAAAGAAGCTGCAGAAGGTTGTAAATTTAGTCGGCTCCATCTTGGGTATTAGCCTGTGCAAAGTACCCAGGACACCTTCAAGGAGCGGTGTCTCAGAAAGGCAACTTCCATTATTAAGGACCACCAGCACCCAGGGCGTGCCCTTTTCTCACTGTTACCATCAGGTAGGAGATACAGATGTCTGAAGGCACACACTCAACAATTCAGGAACAGCTTCTTCCCCTCTGCCATCCGATTCCCAAATGGACATTGAACCCGTGAATACTACCTCATTTTTAAAATATATATTATTTCTGGTTTTTGCATAATTTAATCTATTCAATATATGTATACAGTACTGTAATTGATTTACTTATTATTATTTTTCTTCATCCATATTATGTATTGCATTGAACTGCGGCTGCTCAGTTAACAAATTTCACAACACATGCTGGTGATAGTAAACCTGATTCTGAATATCATGTCCAGTTAACTGTGGCCCTCCCTGATGTGTTCCCTCCAGTGAGACTTCTCACTCATTCACTCCAGCCCAACCTCTCTGAGCCAAAATTCTTTGAGCTGCAGGTGCAGAGTGGCGAGGATTTGGAGGTGGAAGTGGAACAAAGGAAGGGGGAGGAAGGCGAGACTTTGGAAGGATTCGGAAGCAAAGTGTGAGAGCCTTAATACTGAGATACTGCGTTCTGAGGAGCCAGAATAGGTTACAGACCAGAGACGTGATAGATAAGAACAGGCAGCAAATCTCACATTTTGAAGAATAAACTGAATGGGTTTAGAGCAATCTTTGAAGATGGAAGTAAAGGTAGAAAAGAAAGGCATGAATGCTAATAAGTTCAACATCAAAGGATTTTAAATATAAAAGAATGCAAACCAGGATAAGTGGTTGCAAGAGTGAACAAAGATGACAACCATACAGGAGTGAGTAGTTTTGCACGAAGCAGTTTATGACGGACAAAGTGGAAATTTATCATGCAGTGATTAGATTTATAAAGAAAGGCGAGCCAAGCCAAGTTTTATTTTATCTGTCAGAGAGAATTAAGGAAAATCTCATGGAGGTTTATTAAATCATAAACGTAAGAGATTCTGCCAGTGCTGGAAATCTGGAGCAACACACACACACACACACACACACAATGCTGGATTTAGTCATCAGGTCAGGCAGCATCTATGGAGAGGAATAACAGTTTTGATCTCAGACACTTAATCAGGATTGGAAAGGAAGGTGGGGAGAGAGTACAAGCTGGTCGATGATAGGTGAAGTCAGGGAGGAGCAAGGTGAGTTGGTGATGAAGTCAGAAGCAGGGAGGTGATAGGTAGAAGAAGGAGGAATCTGATAGATGAGAGTGGATCATGGGAGACAGGCAAGGAGGGAGGGAGCCAAAGGTAAGTGATTGGCACATGACAAGAGAAATATGATAGGGGAGCCAGAATGGGAAATAGAAAAAGAGACAATTGAGAAAGGTGTGTGTGGGGGGGGGGGGGGGTGATTACTGGAAGTTAGAGAAATCGATGTTCATGCCATCAGGTTAGAGACATGCCCTGAAGAGGCTAAATTACAAAGACTAGTTTCTACTGATGAATGAGTACAGACCTAAGCTTGTCATTAAAATCCAATGCGACATAAATACCATCAATCTGTGTTCAATTTGTGGTACTCATTGTGAGTGGAATGAAGCTGAATCATAAAGGCTCTGTTGTAGGTTGCTGCTCATTAGAAGCAGCTTTGTTTTGGAAACAATTTGGAGAGGGGATATGATTCATCAGGCATGTCATGTTAGCTACATCCAGCACGTATGGTGTAGGGCAAGAGTTCCCAACCTTTTTTATGCTCTACCATTAATTGAGGAGTCTATGGGCCGCAGGTTGGGAACCCCTGCTGTAGAGGAACTTCCATAAGCATCTTAAAGTAAGCAACTGTCTGGCTAAGTTATGTCATAAGACATAGGAGCAGAATTAGGCCATTCAGCCCATTGAGTCTGCTCTGCCATTCCAACATGGCTGATCCCTGATCTCTCTCAGCCCCATATACCTGCCTCCTTTGATGCACTGACTGATCAGGAAACTATCAACTTCTGCCTTTAATATACCCATGGACTTGGCCTCCACCACAGTCTGTGGCAGAGTATTCCACAGATTTGCTACTTTCTAGCTAAAAAAATTCCTCCTTACCTCTGTTCTAAAGGGTCGCCCTTCAATTTTGAGGCTGTGCCTTTTAGTTCTGGATATCCCCACCATAGAAAACATCCTCTTCACATCCACCCTATCTAATCTTTTCAACATTTGGTAGGTTTCAATGAGATCCCCCACATTCTTCTAAATTCCAGTGAGTACAGGCCCAAAGCTGCCAAACACTCCCCATATGTTAAACTCTCCAATCCCAGAATTATCATTGTGAACCTCCTCTGTACTCACTCCAATGACAACACATCCTTCCTGAGATGTGGGGCCCAAAAATGTTGAAAATACTCCAAGAGCGGCCTGACTAGTGTCATATAAAAGCTCAGCAATATCTCCTTGCTTTTATATTCTATTCCCCTTGAAATAAATGCCAACATTGCATTTGCCTTCTTTACCACAGACTCAACCTGTAAATTAACCTTCTGGGAGTCTTGTACAAGGCCTCCTAAGTCTCCCTGCACCTCTGATGTTTGAACATTCTCCCCATTTAGACAACAGTCCGCACTATTGTTCCTTTTACCAAAATGCATTATCATAAATTTCCCATCACTGAATATATTCCATCTGCCACCTTTTTGCCTATTCTTTCAATTTGTCTAAATTTTTTTGCAATCCCATTGCTTCCTCAGCACTACACACCCCTTTAACTACTTTCATATCATCCAAAAACTTTGCCACAAAGCCATCAATTCCATTATCTAAATCATTGATAAACAATGTGAAAAGTAGCGGTTCCAATACTCACCGCTGAGGAACAACACTAGTCACTGGCAGCCAACCAGAAAAGGCCCTCTTTATTCCCACTCGCTACCGCCTGCCTGTCAGCCATTCCTCTATCCTTGCCAGTATCTTTTCTGTAACACCGTAGGATTTTATTTTGTTAAGCAGCCTCATGTGTGGCACCTTATCAAATGCCTTCTGAAAATCTAAGTAAATGACATCTACCGCCTTTCCTTTGTCCACCCTGCTTGTTACTTCCTCAAAGAATCTTAACCGATTTGTCAGGCAAGATTTTCTTTTACAGAAACTGTGCTGATTTTGACTTATTTTATAATTAGTCTCCAAGTACTTCGAATCCTCATCCTTTAATAATAGACTCCAACACTTTCCCAACTACTGAGGTTAGGCTAACTGATCTGTAATTTCCTTTCTTTTGCCTTCCCCCCTTCTTAACTAGTGGAGTGACATTTGCAATCTTCCAGTCCTCCAGGACCATGCCAGACTCAAGTGATTCCTGAAAGATCATAACCAATGCATCTGTTATCTCTTCAGCAACCTCTCTCAGGACTCTGGGATGTAGTTCACCTGGCCCCGCTGAATTATCCACCTTAAGACCTTTGAATTTACCTAGCACTTTTTCTTTTGTAGTAACAATGGCACTCACTCCTGCTCCCTGACACTCACGAACCTCTGGCACACTGCTCGTGTCTTCCACAGTGAAGTGTCCACCTTATTCCGAATGCTATGTGTATTTAAATAGAGGATTACTTCCAAAACATGGTAGTATTGTATCAAATGTCACTTTTTTAAAAATCAATTAATAGGACTGATTAATTAAAAATAATTGTCAATGTGTTTTCACTGGAATACTACCTATAAATACAAGAATTCCTCATTAAAGAGAAATATTTTCTGTATTCTTCTGCCAGTAAATTAACATATATTTTCTTGCATCATAATGTTCCTAATCCACATTGATTAGTGCTAATCATTGTTTTTACCTTGTAGAATCTTAGTTTCTGAATACTGAAGCATCACTGCAAATATTCAGAAAGAATCACAAATATATTTTTGGCCCACTGGCCTTCATAAATCAATGTATTGAGTACAGGAGGTGGGATGTCATGTTGAAGTTGTATAAAATGTTGGTGCGGCCTAGTGTGGAGTATTGTGTGTAGTTTGGTCATCGACCTACAGGAAAGATGGAAAGAAGGTTGAAAGAGTACAGAGGAAATTTACACCGATGTTGCTGGGTCCAGAGGACCTGAGTTATAAGGAAAGATTAATAGGTTAGGACTTTATTCCTTAGAGTGTAGAAGATTGGGGAGGAGATTTAATAGAGTTATAGGAAATTATGAGCGGTGTAGTTAGGGTAAATGCAAGCCAGCTTTTTCCACTGAGGTAGGGTGGGACTATAACCAGAGGCCATGGGTTATGGGTGAAAGGTGAAAAGTTTAATGGGAACATAGAAACATAGAAAACCTACAGCACAATACAGGCCCTTCAGCCCACAAAGCTGTGCCAAACATGTCCTTACCTTAGAAATTACCTAGGGTTACCCGTAGTCCTCTATTTTTCTGAGCTCCAAGTACCAGTCCAGGAGTCTCTTAAAAGACCCTATCGTATCCGCCTCCACCACCGCCACCGGCAGCCCATTCCACGCACTCACCACTCTCTGAGTAAAAAACTTACCCCTGACATCTCCAAGCACCTACTTGGAGATGCTTGTAGGTCCAAGTATCTACAAGGACCTGTGCCTACTTCCTTGTACCTACTTCCAAGCACCTTAGACCTGTGCCCTCTCGTGCTAGCCATTTCAGCCCTGGGAAAAAGCCTCTGCCTATCCACACGATGGCTTGGCTGGGGTGGTGGGGATCTTGGATGATAATGTTGGGGTCTTGAGGTAACTACATTCAGTGGTGATCTTATTAGGTACCCCTGTACACCTGCTCGTTAAGCAAATACCTAATCAGCCAATCACGTGTCAGCAGCTCAGTGCAGAAAGCATGCAGGCACGGTCAAGAGGTTCAGTTGTGTTCAGACCAAACGTGAGAAAGGGAAGAAGTGAGTTTGACTGTGGAGTGATGGTTAGTGCTCGACAGGGTGGTCTGAGTGTCTCAGAAACTGCTGATCTCCTGGGATTTTCACCCACAACAGTCTCCAGAGTTTACAGAGAATGGTGCAAAAACCAAAATAAAACATCCAGTGAGCAGCAGTTCTGTGGGCAAAAATGCCTTATTAATGAGAGAGACTGTTTCAGCTGACAGGAAGGTGACAGTAACTCAAATAACCATGGTTTACAACAGTGGTGTGCAGAAGAGCAGCTCTGAATGCAGAACACATCGAGCAGCTGAAGAGCACATTGGGTTCCACTCCTCTACCAAATAAAGAGGCCACGGAGTGTACGTGATCAGTGGAGGGGAAGGATGTGCCCAAGATGTATTTGGCTGAGCCCACCACTCTTTGCAGCTTCTGACATTCAAAGGTTCATTTTAATATCGGAGTATGTATACAGTATACAACCTGAAATTCGTACTCTTCACAAACATCCACAAAACAGGAAACCCCATAGAATGAATCTTAGAAACATTGAAGCCCCTCCTCCTCCTTCCCATCACTCATCAGAATGATCGACCCTCCCCTTCCCCCACTTGTGCAATCAGAAGTACTGACCCCACACCCCCCCCCCCCCACCATGCAAGCAACACCAGAAGCCCCAAAGACCCAACGATTCCTTGATTGAGAGTTCATCAAAACCACAATCTTCAAACCAGCATTTGGTACCTCAGTCAGGTTGTCTCTCCCACTGCGGGAGAGGGAGGGCGCTCCTACAACGAGAGCAGAAGCCAGCAATTCGGTGTTCCGATGTTACAATCATCTGCATCGCTTTTCCAAGCCCCTCATCGCGAGGTTCGACAGGTTCTCACTCTCTATTGAAAGAGAGAGAGAGGGATCACTCAAGTACAGGGGCCTTCCTCTGACAGCAGCCAACGATCAGCACAATCAACACCTGCTGTCTCGGTGTATCAGTCTCACACGACACTTCAGACGGCGAAATCCGTAAGGAACCGGGTCATCCACAGGGCTGCTCCCCAACTTTCGAACTCCCAGCCCTGAGGCTTCATGTCTTCCAGGCCGTTCCTAGAGGTAGCGAGTCACTAGGCCGCACAGTTGGCCATTCCTGCGCATTGTGAATTATATTGCTGGAGAAGAGCCGTATGTATCAGCTGTGGGGATTTCATCCCTGTGAGTTCATCACTTGACTGAGAGGTTCCCATTCTGGAGACACAAGGGACTGCAGAATCCCATTCTGATCATGGGATGGGAGTGTGAGGCTACAGCAGGCAGCTGAAGCTTTCAAGACAGGAAGGGGAGTAAAATAAAAACAGAAAATGAGGCATCACTCAGCAGGTCAGGCAGCATCTGTGGGCAATGAAGCAATTAATGTTTCGGCATGGAGACCTTTCAGAAAGTTGGGGAAAGGCAATTTCAAGTTCTAAGAAAGTAGAGGTGCCCACATGCCTTCTTTGTGATACTGCTGAGTGTCTCCAGCACTTCATCCAAGTTACTCCATCTGCAGATCGCTTTTAACTGTGGCAGAACTATTTCAGCTTGTCAGGGAATCCAGGACCAAGGGGAATAGACTAGAGACAAGATCACAGTCAGAGACTCTTTTACAGATGGAGGACAGTTGAAATTTGGAACTCCCTTCCCATGACAATGATTGATTCCAGGCCATTTACAGTATTCATTGAAATTTGGGAATAAATCTTTGTTGATGAAAGAGATACAGAGGCATATGGAGTTAGTCAGTAGATTGGTCTGGTCACATTAAAAGGCTGAACAAGCACGTGGAGTGAAATTATATTTTTTTAATTTAGAGGTACGAGGGGTGATTGATAAGTTCGTGGCCTAGGGTGGACGGAGTCAATTTTAGAAAACCTAGCACATTTATTTTTCAACGTAGTCCCCTCCTACATTTACACACTTAGTCCAGCGGTCGTGGAGCATACGGATCCCTTCTTTGTAGAAGTCGGTGTCTTGGACCTCCAGAAGTGGTCGACAGCAGGGGTGATTGATAAGTTCGTGGCCTATGGTAGAAGGAGATGAGTTATACAGCTCTCGTTACATGCACGTGCAGTTCAACTCTTTCAGTGATTATGCAGAAAGTTTCAAGTTAATAACTCATCTCCTTCTACCTTAGGCCACAAACTTATCAATCACCACTCCTGGAGGTCCAAGACACCAAATTCTACAAAGAAGGGATCCGTATGCTCCACGGCCACTGGACTGAGTGTGTAAATGTAGGAGGGGACTATGTTGAAAAATAAATGTGCTAGGTTTTCTAAAATTGACTCCTTCTACCTTAGGCCACGAACTTATCAATCACCCCTGTAGAGTGCAGAATATGCCCTTCTGGCCCTTTGAGTTATGCTGCCCAACAGCCCCAATTTAACCCTAATGTAATCCCAGGATGATTTACAATGACTGATTAGCCTACTAACCGATACATCTTGGAAATGTGGGAAGAAACTGGAGCGCCTGGACAAACCTCATGCATTCCACGGGGAGACGTTCAAACCCCTTACAGATGGCATCGGGACTGAACTCTGAACTTCGACACTGTGAGCTGTAATAGTGTCGTGCTAACTGCCACGCTACTGTGGCGCCTTGACTCTTTCCCCGTGTACTTAACCCGATGTGTACTTGCCACCACTGAACCGGACTGTACTGAAGTAGGGTTGATGGTTAGGTGAATCACAGGGATAGAAACACTAGTCAGGATACCATTCCTTTCATTAGCCCTTTGCTGAAGTACATGTGTGTGATGGCATTGAGTTAGAAACATGGAATCCATTGGATAGACCATTGGACAGGGCTTGGCTATGATGTCTGCCCAATTCGATGACTTTTGCATTGGTATATTATTGATCTTTATAGTGGGATCAGAAGCGGAGAGAGTGAGCAACTTTAAATTCCTGGGTGTCAACACCCAGGAGGGTCTAGCCTGGACCCAACATATTGATGCAGCTACAAAGAATGCACGACAACAGCTATATTTCGTTAGGAGTTTGAGGAGATTTGGTACATCACCTCGAACATTCACAAATGTCTACAGTTGTACCGTAGAGTGCTTTTTAATTGGCTGCATCGCCGTCTGGTATTGGAGAGGGGTGTTGGCGGGGGGGAGGCTACAAAGTAAGCTGCAGAGAGTTGTAAACATAGTCAGCTCTGTCAAGGGCACTGGCCTCCATAGTATCCCAGACACTTTCAAGGAGCGATGCCTCAGAAAGGCGGCGTCCATCATTAAGGACCCCCATCACCCAGGGCATGCCTCTTCTCATTACTACCATCACGGAGGAGGTACAGAAGCCTGAAGGCACACACCCAACGACTCAGGAACAGCTCCTTCCCCTCTGCCATCCAAATCATGAATGGACATTGAACCCAATAACCTCACTACTTCCTTATTTCTATTTTTTGCACTACATATTTAATTTAATTATTTAATATATGTATACTTACTGTAATTCAGGGTTTTTTTCTGTATTGTCATGTATTGCATTGTACTGCTGCCACAAAGTTAACAAATTTCACGACACATGCCGGTGATATTAAAGCTGATTCTG
This sequence comes from Hemitrygon akajei, assembly GCF_048418815.1. Taxonomy (NCBI): domain Eukaryota; kingdom Metazoa; phylum Chordata; class Chondrichthyes; order Myliobatiformes; family Dasyatidae; genus Hemitrygon; species Hemitrygon akajei. Next base: position 175,140,095 of record NC_133130.1, on the reverse strand, counting down.
ATGTAGCAATCTGATGAAACGTGACAGTGCACAGATTTCGGTTGTGTGCCTTCCAGATGGGTATTTCCAAATGTAAGTACATCAAAGAGAAGGCAGAATATTGTTACAGTTACCGAGAAAGCGCTCTGCAGGTAGACTAATAAAGTGCAAGGGACTCTACAAGGTAGACAAGACCTTTTATTTCTCTGGCTGTCTCCCTCTATTAATCAGTCCATATAAAGGATCTGGGCCTGAGTTATCGACTGTCATTTTCCTCCCTGGCGCTACCTGACCCGCTGAGTTCCTCTAGCATCCTTGGGAAATGAAAAGTTCATTTTTTAGTTCACGAGGGGATGTTTCAGCAGTCTGATAAACGCTAAAATTCGTAACTTGCGGAAGCATACTTGACTGCTGGAAACCTAGAAAGGGTTAATGGCCAAGAGGGAAGAAAATCGGTAAGGAAAACGAGACTGTCTTAGCCAAAAATAAATCACGTAGAAGCATTTTCCCCCTTGGAATTATTGCTGCATTAAATTACCGTAAAATTCCAGGTCTGACCCAGACAGGAAGCAGAAAGAATGTGGGAAAGACTCCTTTTACTGTGGACAGAACCCAGCTCAAACAGTTCAGTACTGTTCTTTAAGGACTGCAGCAACTGTATTACTGCAGAGTTTGTGCTTTTTTGTCAACACAGGTAATCTGAACAGGCAGCATTGCAGTGACAGTGCGCCACCGCACTGGTCTTCCCTGGGGAGCAGCCACACCAGACACTGATCAGTGCTGGAGTCCTGCCTCTGATAACGGGAGGCTCGCACATCAGTCTCACCCAGCGACAGAGGAAAACTCTTCTACAGCAGGCATTACCAAGCGCCAGCCGCAAGAGACTGATTAAACCAGGTTAATTACAAAAGGTGTCTGGCGCTGGAATAAGATGAGACTGAAGACTGTGATAATAGCAACACCCCAGCATTAAACAAATGTACATTGAGCTCGTTGACTACTTCCATGCTACAACTTTTGTGCTTATCTTGCAAATAAGAAGCATCTCAAAAACACAAGGAAGTCTGCAGATGCTGGAAATCCAAAGCAGCACACACAAACTGCTGGAGGAACACAGCGGGTCAGGCAGCATCTACGGGAATGAATAGACAGTCGGGGTTTTGTGCCGAGACCCTTCCCCAGGACTGAGAAGGAAGGGGGACAGAATAAAAAGGTGCAGCAGAAGGGAAGGAGGCTAACTGGAAGGTGGCAGGTGAAGCCAGGTAGGTGGGAAAGGTCAAGGGCTAGAGAGGAAGGAATCTGATAGGAGAGGCGAGTGGGCCATAGGAGGAAGGGAAGGAGGAGGGGACCTGGTGGAAGTGGTTGGAAGATTCATTTCAAGTCGAGTCTATTGGTATGTTCACAGGTATGGTGAGATAAAGGTACAATGAAAAGCTTGCTTAGAGCAGCAGATAGGTATGGGCCACATGCAGAAAATAGGTAAATTATGCATAAATTATACACAAAATTATACCAAACAATGAAAAAAAATCTTAGCAAACATGACCTCAGTGTGGAAGAAGTACAAAGACACAATCGAGTACCAGTCTGTGGTAATGCACCAGGTGGTCCATTGTTCTCCATCGCTAAGGTAGGGTTGGGTTATGCAGATCAGTTTACTAACCTGATGATTAAAGCGAGGTAAAACCATGTAACATTGAACGTTACAGGGCACTTTGTCATACAACGTTGTGCCTTTTAACCTATTCGAAGATCAATCTAAACTTTCCCTGCAACATAGCCCTCCCATGTTTCTATCATTCATGAGCCTGAACCTGTACTCACTGCTCCTGAAACTTTGGTAACTAACTTAACACTGGTACAAGAGAATTTGCCACAGTCCCTGCATGTTCAGCTCCATTCAGAGTACAGTCAGTATCGTCTGCAACGCACACAGAGTGCTGGAGGAACTCAGCAAATCGGGAAATGCCATCTATCTTCACCCGGACCAATACCACTCCATACCCCTCCCCTTTCCAAACTTCTCTAAAAGGTTGAAATGGAACCTGCATCTATCACCTCCACCAGCAGCTAGTTCCACACTCACTGCCCACTGAGTGAAGAAGTTCCCCCTCAAGGGGTACTTAAATACCCCTTAAGTATTTCATCTTTCAACCTAAACCCATGACTCCTAGTTCTAGTCTTACTGAACCTCAATGGAAAAGCCTGCTTGCATTCATCCTATCTATACTCCTCATAATTCTGTACACCTCTATAAGATCTCCCCTCACTCCTATATTCCAGGAAATAAAGTCCTAACCTATTCAATATTTCCCTATAATTTAGGACCTCATGTCCTGAGAATATCTTTGTAAATTTTCTCTGCACTCTTTCAAGCTTATTGATATCTTTCCTGTAGGTTAGAGAACAGAACTGCACACAGTACTCAACTTCAGCCTCACCAATACCTTATACAACTTCTGCATACCATCCCACTCCGATAGTCAAAACACTGATCTACGAAGGCCAATGTGTTGAAAACTCTCTTTACGAACCCATCTAACCATGATGCCACTTGTGTTGCCATCCCATTTATGCTGAGTGACGGGTACAATGAGTGGCCAATACTACATAGCCAGCTTGTATAAGGAAGGTGCTCTCTTCCCAGCTCTATCCCAGCAGGAGATTTCTGTCCTGTCGAACATGACATCCCCCACATATGGCCAACTGTACATTCTGTACTGGTGTCTTTAGCTAACCAGGGAGGAAGCCAGTCTTCTCAAGCCCTAAGAGAAAGTAGCAAAGGAGAAGAGATTAGCAGGTGACGATGCTTTCATCTCTAGGTATTTCATTCCTGGTTTAAGGATGGCAACTGGTCCACATCTGACATCTCCTTAACTAAGTTCAACTTTAACTAATACTATTGAAATAATGCAAACTAAAGCAAATGGAATGTTGACCTTCATTGCTGGAAATATTGAATTTAAGAAAAGGGAGGTTAGGAGGATAATGTAGACTTGCACAGCTGGAATTGGAGCAGATAGGTTGATAGTTTGAGAGTTGGTCCTCTGTTTCTGCCTTTTACACAGGGCTTCTGATCTGATGCATGGACCCAAAGTTCTCAACACCATTCCAAATGCCCCTTCTCCATTCATGGGTCGGTGGAGATGTTTCAGTTCTCTAAGGAGACTCTGAGCGTAACCTTGAACCCTCTTCCACTTGAAGACAATATACGTGATCAATGGTGGGGTCATGGCTAAACTAGTTATAGGGAATGTGTTCATGCCCAGGACTTTGGTCGAAGAGCTCAGGTGGGATGTTGGGTTCATTGTGCTCACTGTCTCTTCTTGGTTGATGTTGAACGACAAAGTTTGCTGGACGTTGCCACCTAGGCTAATGGGAACTCAGGAACTCCAACCTAAACATTTTGCAAACCCGTTGGCCTTGCTTGCATGCTTTGGCCTTGTATGAGAGCTAGCTCGTCAGGGTCCGGGATTTATGTGTTGAGTATTTGGTAGGTGAGGCTAGTTCTGGAAGGAACTTGTTCTGCCTTGCTGTGAATATTTCCTGTCAGTTGTCCCAGGAAACCTCTCTGTGAAAGGCTGCTATCTGCTGGATTTCTGAGCTGATTCTACGTATCTTGTATTGACAAGTTGCTGACAGTTGTGTCTTTCTGGGGACTACTAGTGACAGGAAGGCATTCAGTTCAGGGCAGTCAAGATGAAGGATGCCCCTTTGAATATAGGACATTTGGAAACCCAACTCCTTGTATTCACACTTGTCTGATTATCAGATGTCAAAGTTCATCAGATACCCTAGAACATAAAGGCTTGGGCTGCCTAAGCTCAGAGTTTAATTACGTAAGACCACAAGTTGGATTCTTCTGCAGCATAGATTAGTTTCTTTGAGGATAGGATCATGGAACCATAAAATATTATAGCACTGGAGGCCATTTATTCCATCTAGTCCATGCTAGCTCCTGGTAGAGCAATCCTGGAAGTCCTGGTATCATACTCTTGCCTCTGCTTATGAATAAGTTTCATGTCCCAGCTTCTCAGTTCAAAACCACTCCCCCACCCACCTTCCCCCTCACTTGGCTTCACCTATCACCTGCCAGCTTGTACTGCTTCCCCTTCCCTCAACTTCTCAATCCGGCCTCTTCCCTCTTCCTTTCCAGCCCTGATGAAAGGTCTTGGTCCAAAACGCCAACTGTTTATTCCCATCCATAGATGGTTCCTGAATTGCTGAGTTCCTCCAGCATTTTGTGTGTGTTCCAATGCCAAAGACATGGCTTTTTTCTGCACCCACCACCATCAGGATTTCCAAAGGTATCTTTTTGCCTGAATTAGGGCTTTGCATCATTTGCTAATGGGAACTTTTACACATCAGCCATGACTTTGTCCGCCTCTGTCAAAGTGCCTCTCATGGCTTCTTTGCTTCAAGGTGAACAATCCCAGTTCCTGCAGTCTAACCGTGCAGCTGAAATCCTGTAACCCTGGAACCATTCCAGCAAATCTTCTCCCCTTCTCCAGGACATCCATATCCTTCCTAAAGTACAATAACCATTCAGATTCAGGTTTATTTGTCACATGTACGCAGAAACGTACAGCGAGATGCAGCGTTTACGTTAACAACCAGCACAAGTTAGGGATGTACTAGGGGCAGCCCACAAGTGTCGCCAACATAGTATCTCACGGTGCCCAGCAGAACAACACAGAACACAACAAGCAACAAAACAACAAAGACAAAAAAAGCTCCTTTCCTCCCTCCTACCCAACCACCCTCACACACAGATAGTCCTCCAACCCTAGGACAGGCTCCAGACTTCCTTATTATTCCTTAACAATATTTATCTCACTTGTTATAGCCGTGGGTGGTAGTGGGGATTAGCTCCCACTAACTATTAAATGCTCCCAACGGCGTGCATCTCAAGCAGTCACTTCGGGCAGATGGGGCTCCTCGCCTGTGTTTGGCAGCTTATCTAAAAGAAGGAAAACTCTGATCTCAAACTTCCCACTCATGGGGAAAGCTTCAGGAGTAAACCTTGAGGAAAAACCTGAAGCTGGAGGCCCTAAGGCAATCCTACGTCGAGTTTAACGCTGACTGGTAGTTACTGTGACGCTGCGGTGCCAAACTGTATCGGTCCCTCCTGTTCCTTTGGATTAATCAGCTTTGTGGAGAGGGAGAGCCTGCTACATGAACAACAACTTGTGCTCAATATCATGCTGCCCTGGCTCGCATGTCACGTAGACATCCATGGTCAATCCCAACCAAAGGAGGGCCTCCTTCATCTGACCGGGCTGAGGTGTCTGTGTGCACAGAACAAGTTCAGTGGGAATGATTACTGATCTTTGTTCTGTGCCCAGCTCTGGGGGGGGGAAGAAGTTAAGCTAAAGTGGAATACGAGTTGGTATACGTTTAGTTCCTTTCAGTGCTTTTGAGTGTCATCACTGTTTCTTTGTACAGAAACTTTGAACCCTGGGCTCCGGCTTTGAATGGAATTGACCTGTTGAGCAGTTCCAGCATCTTTTGGTTTCTGTCTAAGATTTAAAGCTCCTGCAGTTTCTTTGCTTTTGCAAACAGAGGGGTAGTCAGCTTTCCGTGACTTGGTCGGACAAAGGAGAAACAGTTGGGGAAAATGGTACGGCATGCAGCACGAGTCTGATCAGGATGTGGAGTCTCAGTCATCTGTATAATGAACTGTAAAGCTCTGTGGGATAAGCAAGAAATTCACTTTGTATTACAAGAGCTTTCTACATCAAAAGGATTCTTCACGATCAGAAGCCTTTGAAACAAACTCTCTCTCAGACGAGCATCTCAGTGTGGTTTGCTTTCATCGAGATAAAGGATTGATATGAATTCAATTTAATTAAAGCAGCTTCTTGGAGCAGGATTCGTGTTCTATGCACTCACGACGCATAAGGGGTTTACCAGCACTACAGAGAACCGTAGAAACTTAAGGCACAGAAGGAGGCTGTTTGGCCCACTGTGATCATGCTCTCCTTTTAAATGGAGAGCTATTTAAGTAGCACAGTAACTTTTCCAGCCAATCTGCTAAGTTTAGAGGGAGCACAGGATAATGGGCTCCAGTGGGTTTAAAAAGGAAATGGAATTTGGTGTCCTGGTGATTTTAGAGGGTGTGGCAGCCAATGCCCCAGTGAGTTCAAAGAGAATGCAGCAACCAATGAACTGGTCCAATCATGCTTGAGGAGCGTTTGACGGCTTTGGGCCTGTACTCGCTGGAGTTTGATAGAATGAAGGGGGATCTCATTGAAATCTGTCGAATATTGAAAGGCCTGGACAGAGTGGACGTGCAGAGTATGTTTCCAATACTGAGTGAGTCTAGAATGTACAGCCGCAGAATACAAGAACGCCCCTTTAGAACGCTGATGAGGAGGAATTTCTTTAGCCAAAGGGTGGTGAATCTGTGGAATTTTTGTCATAGATGGTTGTGGAGCCCAAGTCATTGGGTATTTTTAAAGTAGTTCTTGTCTAGTAAGGGCGTCAAAGGTTACAGGGAGAGGGGAAGTAAATCAGTCATGATTGAATAGTGGAACACACTCAATGGGCCTAATTCTGCTCCTGTGCTTTATGCTCTTCTGGTCAATGAGACAGGGGAAAACTGGTGCAGGAATTACCAGAGTTTTACTGCACAAATGACCACTTGTTACAGTTATTTTGTCAGCTTGTAAGCAACTTAGTAAATGTGGACATAATGACGTAATAGGGCAAGGCTTCTCAGAGAAACCCAAAAAAAAACTCCAGATGTTGGAAATATGAAACAAGAACTGAAGACGATAGAAATACCTAGTAGGTCAGGTGTATAAAGCTTTATTTAAAGCTTTTTCATCCCTATGCTTACTTACTGCCCGTTATGCCACTGGTGTTTAGGTCAGCAATGTATGTCCTCCATCTCTTGTCTGTATGGAAGGATTCCTCATTGCTGTTTCTGTAACAATTGTTTTTTTGACCAGTCAGGGGTGTTAGGCTTGTGTTGACCCCCAAACGTGGTGTATTAGTGGACCACTCTTAGCCTGGCCCCGTCCCTTTGACCTGTTTGGTGTGGGTGACCATAGCAAGACCCAAAGCACAAGGCCCTGACTCCAGCCAACACAGCTCTCCGGGTTACAGAGGCACACAAGCCTCCAAACCCAACGACAAGGTTGTGGTCCTCTTGCAGGATTCCTATGCTGAATGAAGGAAAAACAGCCTTAGTGCCAGAGACTAAGATTAAAACTTTGAAGGTTGATTATGTGGCCGTTATCATGATGCTGTTTGTGAGAGCTTATTGCTTCCTTTACCAGAGCAATTGTGTTCACTTATATCGTAAGGTTGTGAAGGGGGACAGAGACCAGTTACTGTTATGCTTTGAACAAATACACATAACGGGCTCTCTCAAATGGCAAAGCAGTAATGAGTAGATAGCCTGATTTTCAGAAACGACTACTCAGCAGGTCAAGCAGCTTCTATGGGAGGAAGGGAATTGTCAATGTTTCAGGTCATAACCCTTTCGCAGGATCTGACCCAAAGCATTGACAGTTCATCCCCTCTGCCACGCCCCACAGATGCTACCCAACCAGGCGAGTAACTCATGCAGATTGTGTGTTGCTCCAGACTCTTGTGTTTCTGATTTGCATTTCAGTGATGATTTAAATACTAGTAAGTCACTGAGGATAGCTCTCTGTCCTTCTTCAACAATGTACAAAGAATGAAGAAAATGTGTAGCTCAGGTGGTTGATGGCTGGGTTGTGTTGTTCTCCAATCTTAGCAAGGTACTTGCAAGTAAATTGCCAAGATCAGAGATCAACTCAACCCAACCATGCAAAGGGATAGTTTCCAACCCCTAAGACAGTTGACCTGAGTTTAACACTTCATCCAAAGAACCATACCTTCAACTATGCAATGGAGGACAGTCACCTTTTTTTGTCTCTGGACTCTAAGCCCTCAGTACTTCTGATGCAGAGAACTATCTTCTGAACAACATCTGCACATCTGTAGGTCCCAAGAATTGTCAAGCTACCTCAGGGCATGTTACTACCCTGGCAACCTCTGATTCTTCACCATACCCATTCTGTGTTGCTTGGGGCTGTGCTAGGCAACAGCCAATCATCAGCGAGTATACTCAACACTATTAAATTCTTCTGGAAACTGACCAATGATTTGCTCTCACTGTTCATAGTGGCCATGCAAGTAGTAATAACACCTCATTATTCTGCTGATAGGTTTGTCATATTCTTAGCATTCAGTTTTCATGGAACATAGAGCATCAGACAGTACAACACATTTACAGGCCATTCGGCCAATGAATTTGAGTTGACCTCTTAACCTATTCCAAGATCAATCTAACTCTTCACTCCAATTAGCCCTCTAATTTTTCTGTCGTCCATGTGCCTATCTACGACTTTTTTAAAAGTCCCTAATGTACCTGTCTCTACCAGCACCCTGTGCCGGGTATTCCATTGTATATTTTTATTGGTGTACTGTATCTCCAGCCCACTCCAGACATTCTCTCTTCTCCCCCTTCCCATCATGTAGAGGATCCATAAGCCTGAAAACACATACCAAAGGGCAGAACCTTCAACTATGCAATGGTGGACCATCAGGAGAGCTTCTACATCACTGTTATACAACTATTGAATGGACCTCCAGTACATCAAGTCAAGTCACTGACCATAACTGCTGGTACAGTACACGGTAAAAACGAGACAACGTTTTTCAGGACCATGGTGCTACATGAAACAGTACAAAAACTAGACTGAACTACGTAGAAACAACACCGAAAAAAAAATACACTAGACTACAGACCTACCCAGGACTGCATAAAGTGCACAAAACAATGCAGGCATTACAATAAATAATAAACAAGACAATAGGCACAGTAGAGGGCAGTAAGTTGGTGTCAGTCCAGGCTCTGGGTATTGAGGAGTCTGATAGCTTGGGGGAAGAAACTGTTACATAGTCTGGTCGTGAGAGCCCGAATGCTTTGGTGCACATCAAGGTGGATTCTTAACCTCACAATCTACCTTAGTATGTTCTTGCACCTTATTGTCTACCTGCACTGCACTCTCTCTTTTGCACGTTATTCTGCTTTCTGTAGGTATTATTTTACCTTGTTCTACCTCAATGTACTGTGTAATGACTTGGTAAATTTTCATTGTATCTTGGTACATGTGACAATAATAAATTAATTTCAATTTGAATCTTTAATGATTATTCATATATTCAGCTTCATATATGACTAATTATGCCTAGATATGAATAATTACATAAATCTACATAGAAACTTACAACCAGGTTCAATTTTGGATAGCTATTCACCTGTAGGTACAGGTTGGCATGATTATTCACAGCTGTGTTTACATTATTATTAATATCTTTTAGTCCAGATTTAAATAATCATTGTGGTCGACAGGTAATTGTCAGATCATTTAAATTCAAGAACATTTGGATTATTTCACATCTGTTGGCACAAATTTGCATAATTTAATGCAAGTATCAATTTGCATGATTTTTCATCGGCAGAAAGAAATTTGCATAATTATTCATATCAATTGGTAAATGTTCATAATTATTTACACATGTGCATAACCATTTATATGTGCACATACAGGTGCACATTTAGATTTACATAATAAGTCTCATCTAGTTATAGAGTTATATGATGATTCACAACTGTCAGATGCATTATTGTAAAGAGCACACTAGTTATGGGAGTGGAGGATAACTTAAATAAATGCACAGAATTGATGATAATTGATATGAGAAATGCATAATTCATTTATCACTTCATTCATGGGATGTAGCTGGAAATGCCAGGTTTTATTGTCCATACTTTGAGGTCAGAATCACACTCCTGAGTGGAGTCTGCTGTCTGTATGATCCTGTTGGAATAATGGTGTGGGGGTTCCTTAAGGATTCATAGCCAGGGGAGGAAGTAGGGATAAGCTCGCATTACCTATTAAATGTTCCCAATAGTGTGTGCCTCAAATAGCCTTTAACAACCAATTACAGCTCCAGGCCTTCACATGTGGCTTAGCTACAAAGCCACCTGTGATGTCACTGATGCCAACCTGATCGGTCTCTCCTGTCCCTAAGAATTCATCAGATGTGTGGAGAGGGGGCAACAGTTTAGTCTCCATATCATTACTGCCCTGGCTTGTTTTTGCTCCTAATTTAAACCCAAAAGAACTATACTATGTTCAAAGTTAAAAGTTCAAAGTGTAGGGTAAACGTAATTGGTGGAAATGTACATAATTCACAACCACTGACATTGAGTTGTGGTTTCACTTTAAGAGCCTGGCCTGACGTGATGATGTAATTACGTAAAGGGTTTTTAGCGCACTTTGAGTTCAGTTTTTTGGTGTTCAATAAATGAGTTTCTATGGCATTTTCTGAAATATAAAATGCCCCTGGTATTTTATTTGTGAAAACCTACAGAAGTAAATTTATTAAAGTACAGATACCTCACTATGTACAACCTTGAGATTCATTTTCTTGTGGGCATACTCAGTAAATCAATAGAATAATAACCATAACAGAATCAATGAATGTCTGCCCTACTTGGGCATTCAACCAAAGTGTTGAAGACAACAAACTGTGCAAATACAATAAGAAATAAATAATACAAATTAATAAGAAGGCAATAAATATCGAGAACATGAGATGAGGAGTCCTTGGTAGTGAGTCCACTAGTTGGTGGAACACTTCAATGATCGGCCAAGTGAAGTTGAGTGAAGTTATCCCTTTGGTTCAAGAGCCTGATGGTTGAGGGCTAATAACTATTCCTGAACCTTGTGTTGAGAGTCCAGAGGCTCCTGTACCTTCTTCCTGATGGCAGCAGCAAAATGGGAGCATGACCTGGGTGGTGGGGGTCCCTGATTACGGATGCTGCTTTCCTGCGACAGCATTTTATGTAGATGTGCTCAGTGGTGGGGGAGAGCTTTGCATGTGAGGCACTGAGACATATCCACTACTTTTGGTAGGAATTTTATGGAAAACTTTCTCAGTATCCACCTTATCGGTTCTTGAACCAACCTGCAGATCCCTAATCACTACCCCAGTATAGTAAATCTATCCAGTTCCAGGTTGATGGGACTAGGCAAATTAATAGTTTGGCATGGACTAGATGGGCCAAAGGGCCTGTTACTTTACTGCAGTGTTCTATGACTTCGATTCTGCTCTGATCGTTGAACATTATGGTACAATGTGAACTGGTTGAAATTGTGTTCTTGACTTGGGGGGGGTTGTATTTCTAATATATTTTTTATCTTTTCCCCCTAGTTCATCAAAATTACGTAGGCACAGACACAGAAAAGAATCCTTTCTTTCTTTCGGTTGTGCTTTCCGATCAAAACAATCAACGTGTGCCACAGTACCGTGCTATCCTCTGGAAGAAAACAGTAAGTGTGTTGATTGGTGCCGCCTCGTGCAACGACGTTCAGCTCATTCAGAATATTTTAACCACATGAAATGTTTGAGTGAGCTGGGGCTTTCCTCTTTGGAGAGAAGGAGGATGAGCACTGACTTGATAGAGGTGTACAAGATGATAAGAGGCATCGATAGAGTGGACAGCTAGAGACTGACTGGAGGAGGGGAATGAAACAGGTTGCTGGAAATCCAAAGCAAATGCTGGTAACAGTAGGGTCTGGGGAAAGTGAAACCTGGTCAGCGTTTCAGGGCAAAGATCCTTTGTCAGAACTAGAAATCTAAATTTAGGAATGAGAGAAGATAGGGGCATAATTTCTGATTCATAAAGGTTTGTTAGAATTAGAATATTGCCAGGGATCAGGATGACAGCTAAAGTGATTCCTGTATTAGTGAAAGAAGCAACAATTTGGGATATATCAACTCACTTAATGTCAGCAGAAAGTATTCAATGGTAGAGTACTACAGCATAGACACAAACCCATCTATTTAGTGCCTAGTCCCATTGACTTGCACTTGGACTTTATCCCTCCATACCCAATCCATCCATGTACCTTACACACTCTCAACACCCTCTGAGTGAAGTAGTTCCCCCCCAAGATCCCCTTAAATATTTCACCTTTCACCCTTTACCTGTAACCTCTAGTTCTAGTCTCAGCCCGCCTCTGTGGAAAATGCTTGCTTGCATTTACCTTATCTATACCCCTTGTAATTTTGTAAACCTCTAACAAATCTCCCCTCATTCTCCTACACTCTAGGGAATAAAGTGTTCTAACCTCTTCTTTCCCTATAAACCAGGTCATTAAGTCCCAAGAACATCCTTGTAAATTTTCTCTGCACTCTTTCAATCTTATTGAAATCTTTCCTGTAGGTAGGTGACAAGAGCTACACACAATACTCCAGATAAGCCTCATAATGTCCTATACAACTTCAACCTGACATCCCAACTCCTGGACTTAATACTTCGATCTATGAAGGCCAACGAGCCAAAAGCTTTCTAAATTTCTACCAATTTATTATGTATTCCTCACTCAAAATTATATCAGTAAGAAATATTTAGAAATCAAAAATGTCATTAAAACAAATAAATATAAGTTGGAAAAAGATGTTTTAATTGCCCATCCTGCTAAATTCGCTGAATAAATCGCAGTAGAGTTATTGTGATTATTTTTTATTTTCAGAAGTGTTTTGGTCCAATCCTTAGATACATAATAAAGTTCAAGCAGACAATGGCAGGGAGACTGATTACAAAATGAAACAGGTTAAAGGTCGTTACTTAGTCAGGCACGATATATGAAGCAATTCAACTCAAGGATTACACCCAGCACCACTGGCATTCACTGTTTCCGTAAACAGTTCCAACTGTGAATTGGTTGCACATTTCAAATTGCGGGGGTATAGTTAGCAAAGAAAACAATGTCAGAATAGATTATAGAATGTAAATTTCAATGTGGTAGAGATGCCAAGTACTCCAAGGAAAGTAGATCCAATTGTGGTTGAGAAGCAGAGGGATTTGTGGTTACAAGATAAACAATTCCCTATAAGTGGTGACACAGGTAAATAAGATTGCCGGAAAGGCTGACCAGTCAGTGGGGTTAGAATGTTTCATACTAATAATATATACATAATGCTTTGTGGCTGTGGACTCCTTTGGTGAACTTCAGTTCTGAAAGCTATTTACTTACTTTTATTGTTGGCGCGATTAGCTTTTTTCCTCTCGGTACGTTGGGGGGGTTGGTGGTCTTTTTTTTAATGGGGTCTATTGGGTTTCTTTGTTTTGTGGAAGCCTGCAAGGATTGTTTACAATATACATACTTTGCTAATAAATGAATTTAGAACATTGATACACTTCAGGTGATTAAAGAGGTTTCAAGGTTAGACCAAACAGAATACAGAAGACAGTTTCAGTGGCCACATAAAAGCAGCCTAGACAGAGCGGCTGTGGAGAGGGCATTTCTAATAGTGGGGGGGGGGGGGGGGGGTCTAAGACCAGAGAGCACAGCCTCAGTCGAGAAGGACATCCCTTCAGAACAGAGATGAGGAACTTCTTTAGCCAGAGAGTGGTGAAGCTGTGGAATTCATTGCCACAGATGGCTGTGGAGCCCAAATCACTGGGTATATTGAATGCAGAGGTTGATAGCTTCTCGATTAGTAAGGGCATCAAAGGTTATGGGGAGAGGGCAGGCAAGAGGGAAAATAAATCAGCCATGGTTGAATGGTGAACCAAGCTGCTTAATTCTGCTCCCATGTTTCATGGTCTATGGTGTTAAACAGATGTAACTATTGGTACCAAAAGAGAGGTGGATTGGATTGGCTGAGGGTGGCCTCTGTAGGAAAAGGAAGGTTGACCAATAAACTAGTGAAACCCCTTAATTTTACAATGGCTTCTGATATTGAAGGTGAAAACAAGATGTTTTCAGTCCAGTGGGAGGCTGAAACTAGGAACCTCAAATATATGAGGCCCTCCATTGGTTGGAGTCGACCGTGGATGTTGTCTCCCAGCTGGCTATGTGATATGCAAGCCAGGGCAGTAGGATGTGGACAGCAAGCTGTTGCCCCTGTAGCAGGTGCCCCTTCCTAACGCAACCGATGAATCCAAATGAATGGCAGAGACCGATACAGTTTAGCGGCAGGAGTTGCCAGTCAGCATCGCAGTCAACGTAGGACTGCCTTGGGGACTCCAGCTCTGGATTTATTCCCGATGAGTGGGTATCGCTGAGGTTTGCGATTAGAGTTTTTCTTCTCCTAGATGAGCTGCCAACCATGGCTAACCAGCCCCGTCAGCCCAAAGCAACTGGTTTTAAGACGCCAGTTTTAAGACTTCGCCCTTCTCCTGTCAGTAGAAATGGTTTTACTGGGCTTAGTAGCTCAGCCACATGCGAAGGAAAGGAGGTGGACTTGGTTGTCAGAGGCTTTTTGAGACGCAGACCACTGGGAGCATTTCGTAGGGAATGGGAGCTTCTCCCCACTACCACCCCCACCAACCTGCTGTAACAACCTTAAGGAACTCCTCAGATATAAGAAACCAAATAACTTGGCAGAGTTAAGAATCCCAATAATTCTTCCAAGGGAATTCAAAAGAAGTGTCTTTTCCCAGAGAACAGTTGGAATGTGGAATGATTTCCGCAAGGAGAATTTGAAAGGACTAGAATAGATGTCTTTACAAGAACACCAGGTCAGTAGAGGAAAAAATAGGATTAGAAAATTGTCTTTACAGATATAAATAATGAAAGGTAATGTGAAGATGTGTACAACACAAACACCGCCTTGGACTTTGTTGGGCTGAATGATCTCTCTGTGTTGTAAACATGTAATTCTGTGCCACATCTTTCAGTTTCAGGCTGCCTCTACCAAACTTAACTTTTAAGAATATGCTTGTAATGTTATCTACAAGTAACAGTCTGTGGAATACAAAATCAATTTGAAAATGGTCATGCAAGGCATTGAGCAGAGGATAGTGTCATTTAAAAAGTTCTTGCTTTTTTAAAACCTAGAAATCAAAGAAAGAAGTTATTTGATTCAGACTGACAAAGTTCCTTTGGTTTAATTTAAAGTAAAGGTGTGATTTTTGCCTGCTACCAAGTATCAGCTCAAAGTGATTAGGAAAGGACTGTTTTCCCATGTTGTGTGGGTCCTGGAGTCGACCAAGCTTCCACTCTCTGATCCTTTAGAATGTCTTCACAGTTGGACATTGGGGAGAGCGTATGGGGTTCCCTTTACAACTGAGTATTGGGTGGGGGAGAGATAATCTTTCACAGTTTGGGTCCTGGCCATTGTGGCTCAGGTAGGAGCTGAAACCGTATCTGTCAGAGCATCTTTGGGATGCCGAGACAAAGAGGAATGAATTTCATCACAGCTGGATGTGAGAGGGAATGGGGATGCAGGTAGATGATAGCATTCAATGGTCAAGGTGTGGTAGATTGATCTTGGGTTAAGAGTCCATCTTAACGAACAAGAGGTCCATTCAATAGTCTTATAGCAGTGAGATAGAAGCTGTCCTTGTTCCAATAACAATGCAGAATAAAGTGCCACAGCTACAGAGAAAGTGCAGTGTATATAAACAATAAGGTGGAATCATAACAAGGTAGATTGTGAGGTTAAGGGTCCATCTTATCATACTGTAGCGCTGTAAAAACTGTCCTTGAGCCTTGGTGACATGTGCTTTCAGACTCTTGAATCTTCAGCCTGATGGGAGAGGGGAGAAGAGAGAATGTCTGGGGTGCGTGGGGGTCTTTGATTATGCTGGCTCTTTTACTGAGGGGGGTGAGAATGGTAGACAGGAATCCATGGAGGGGAGGCTGGCGTCTGAGATCTGCTGACCTGTGTCCAGTTTCCTGCGGTCCTGGACGGGCTAGGCCACAATGCATCCAGGCAGGATACATTCTGTGGTGCGTCAGCAAAAACAAGTGAGATTCATTAGGAATATGCCAATTATTTTTTCTAGGTTGATTCACACCCACACGCTTGGTGTGAGTCAGAGGCCTCAGGAACAGGATCTGTGGGCAAAGACCAGGAGACTTCTTATAAGTTACTGAAAATTCTGGACACTTCCTGATCACCTATACTTACACAATTCTTCTCTTCTTCTTCCACCAGGGGACACAGAAAATTTGCCTTCCTTATAGCCCTACAAAAACACTTTCTGTCAAATCTATTCTAAGGTATGTAGCCCTCGCATTCTTGTGGCATTCTTTCTGTCATTTGACCTATACCAGTATGAGCTGGCCCGCTGTTGGAGGGGGGAGTTAATCTGCGTTGTCGGACTGTGACGTCCTTGTATCTTCTGCATTACCCCCCTCTGGTATGCCTGCAATTCAGTAATATCTACAGCTGGTAGAACATAGGCAGAAGAAGTTGGTCCTCAGTGGAAACCATAGGATAGACCTTATGGCCAAGAACCACTTCCTCCCCCAGTGTCTTCCTAAATATTTGTTACACCTGTGCCGAACTATTTAAGCTAATAATGACTAATTAGCCCACTACTACCATTGGGCAGGAGGTGCTAAAGTCTAAAGTTTCTGATCACCAGGGTGAGGTGTAGTTATTACCCCACAACCATCGGGCTGCTGAACCATTGTAGGTGGCTTCACTCATGTCAACTCTGTCCTGATTCTATAACCTAAAGACATTTTTTAAAGACTCTACAACTTATGTTTTCAGTGTTTATATATTTAGTGCAATTTGTCATCTTTGCACGTTGGTTGTTTGTAGGTCTTTGATTGTGTATAGTTTTCATAAATTCTATCATATTTCACAACTTTTCTGTAAATGGCTGCAAGAAAACAAATCTAAAGGTAGAATATATTGACACATATATAGTTCGATGATCAGTTTACAGTACTTTGACTTTAATTGCATTAATTCCTTTTGATTCAGACTGACAAAGTTCCTTTGGTTTAATTTAAAGTAAAGGTGTGATTTTTGCCTACTACCAAGTATCAGCTCAAAGTGATTAGGAAAGGACTGTTTTCCCATGTCGTGTGGGTCCCCCCGGCCATCTATCAGCTACGTGAAGGTGACATGACCACTGGTTACTATTCCCTCCATCTTCTGCATACTCGCATGCCTATCTAAGTCACTCAAACACCTCTATTGTAACTGCCTACATCACCACCACCCTGATTGCATATTCCAGGCATCCATTACACTGTAATAAAAATTGCCCCACATGTCACCTTCGAACTTTCCCCCCTCAGTTTAAATGCACAACCTTTAGTATTAATTCTTCCCCGGTAAAAAGGTTTGGTCTGTCTGTCTGCAAAGCAGACACAGTAGGCGGAATGGCCTAATTCTGTTCCCATGTCTCACGGTCTTACCTTTTAAGAATGAGGACTCACTGATCTTTCTTTATTGTAACATTCTCTACTTCATCTCTGTTGAAATTAACTTCTTCCGAAAGGTAGCTTGATTCTCTTCTAATCCATTTCCAGGTCATTTGTTCTACTCACAAATTGCATACACAAACTCTTCACCATTGTATCATCAATAAGTTTAGCTCCAGTCATCAGTGACACACACACAATGCTGGAGGAACTCAGTGGGTCAGGCAGCATCTGTGGAGAGGAATAAAGAGTCAACGTTTTGGACCGAGACCCTTCGGTATGACTCAGAAGTAAAGGGGGCAGAAGCCAGAACAAGAAAGTGGGGAGGGGAGTGGAGGAGAAGGAGTACAAACTAGCAGGGATAGGTGAAGCCAGGTGAGGGGGAAGGTGGGTGGGTGCCCTTGACTTGTAAGTTGCTGAGACCCCCTTATACTCCCCAGTTACCAGAACACTATCTATTTTTCCAATCCTGTGTTTGCTTTAAAGTTAATAAGACTAATATATTACTCCCAATAACTGAAGCTCTCAGAGAAATTATTCATACTTTGTACA
The DNA here is from genome assembly GCF_048418815.1 of Hemitrygon akajei. Taxonomy (NCBI): domain Eukaryota; kingdom Metazoa; phylum Chordata; class Chondrichthyes; order Myliobatiformes; family Dasyatidae; genus Hemitrygon; species Hemitrygon akajei. Next base: position 175,122,339 of record NC_133130.1, on the reverse strand, counting down.
AGACAGCGAAGAAAGAAAGATGGTGCAAAGCAAGACATTGGTGCAAAAAATCACAATCAGAGAATTTATAGGGGCACGTTATCCAGTGCCTTTTGGAAATGCAAAGTGCACCACATCATCACCACCATTATTACCTAAAACAGATCAAATACAGTTGCCAAACAGACAAACAGAATTTCCTTTTTATTACAACCACATTGCCTCTTCTGATCTTATTATGAAATTGTGATACCAGCTGCTATAATGGTGCATATTTCAATTTTCTGTCCATTACAAGTTTTATGCTTGGGACTTGGTTGAACAAGTCATCAGTAATTTCAGAAATGTAGAGATTAAGGGAGAGGAATCTCAATCCTGACCACGAGACTCAAAAGCAGTTATGTGCCCCCGAGCCGTCAGGCTAATCAACACCTCCATCCATTAAACCAACAACGCCATCACTATGTCCACATTAGCCAAACAAGAGAAAGTCTGCAGATGCCGGAAAGCCAAGCAACACACACACACAATGCTGGAGGAACTCAGCAGGTCAGGCAGCATCTGTGGAAAAGAGTAAACAGCCAATGTTTTAGGCCAAGGCCTTTCATCAAGACTGCAAAAAGAAGATTTCCAGTCTATCCACATAGAGAGATCAGTCCACATGAAGAGGAGCCACTCCTCAAACCCCACCCCCCAATGCACTGCCACTTCACAGTTACTTGTAGGTTGCATTTTATAAGATTGCTTTTATATTTATGTTTTTATGCTTGTTGTGTTTTTGTTTAACGCTACATTGGATTCAGAATAACGACTGGTTTGTTCTCCTTTACACTTGTGTTCAGGAGATTGACGATAAATAATCTTGAATCTTGAATTTTTTAACAGAACAGCAATGCAAATCACTCTATGGCCAGTGTATTATGTACCACTTGTACCAAATAAAATGGCCACTGAGTGTATGTTCGTGGTCTTCTGCTGCTGTAGACCATCCACTTCAAAGTTCGATGAGTTATACGCTCAGGGATGTTCTACACACCACTGAATATTCAAGGATATGCATCTTATCGAAAGGACAGACTGACTGGCAGAGGGGGTGGGGTGGCTCTGTTGGTGAGGAATGATATTCAGTCCCTTGCGAGGGGGGACATAGAAACAGGGGATGTAGAGTCAGTATGGATAGAACTGAGAAATTCTAAGGGTAGAAAGACCCTAATGGGAGTTATCTACAGGCCCCCAAACTGCAGTCTGGATGTAGGGTGTAAGTTGAATGAAGAGTTAAAATTGGCATGTCGCAAAGGTAATGATACAGTTGTCATGGGGGATTTCAACATGCAGGTAGACTGGGAGAATCAGAATGGTACTGGACCCCAAGAAAGGGAGTTTGTGGAGTGCCTCCGAGATGGATTCTTAGAACAGCTTGTACTGGAGCCTACCAGGGAGAAGGCAATTCTAGATTTAGTGTTGTGCAATGAACCGGATTTGATCAGGGACCTCGAGGTAAAGGAGCCATTAGGAGGTAGTGATATGTTTTAACCTACAATTTGAGAAGGAGAAGGGAAAATCGGATGTGTCAGTATTACAGTTGAACAAAGGGAACTATGGAGCTATGAGGGAGGAGCTGGTCAAAGTTCAATGGAACAATACCCTAGCAGGGAAGACAGTGGAACAACAATGGCAGGTATTTCTGGGAATAATGCAGAAGGTGCAGGATCAGTTCATTCCAAAGAGGAAGAAAGATCCTGAGGGGAGTAAGGGGCGGCCGTAGCTGACGAGGGAAGTAAAGGGCAGTATAAAAATAAAAGAGAAGTATAACATAGCAAAAGATGAGCGGGAAGCCGGAGGACTGGGAAGCTTTTAAAGAGCAACAGAAGATAACAAAAAAGGCAATACGCCAAGAAAAAATGAGGTACGAAGGTAAACTAGCCAAGAATATAAAGGAGGATAGTAAAAGCTTCTTTAGGTATGTGAATAGCAAAAAAATAGTTAAGACCAAAATTGGGCCATTGAAGACAGAAACGGGTGAATTTATTATGGAGAACAAGGAAATGGCAGATGAGTTGAACAGGTACTTTGGATCTGTCTTCACTAGGGAAGACACAAACAATCTCCCAGATGTAATAGTGGCCAAAGGAACTAGGGTAAAGGATGAACTGAAGGAAATTTATATTAGGTAAGAAACGGTGTTGGATAGACTGTTGAGTCTGAAGGCTGATAAGTCCCCGGGACCTGATGGACTGCATCCCAGGGTACTTAAAGAGGTGGCTCTAGAAATCGTGGACGCATTGGTAATTATTTTCCAATGTTCTATAGATTCAGGATCAGTTCCTGCTGATTGGAGGGTGGCTAATGTTGTCCCACTTTTCAAGAAAGGAGGGAGAGAGAAAACAAGGAATTATAGACCAGTTAGCCTGATGTCAGTGGCGGGAAAGATGCTGGAGTCAATTATAAAAGAGGGAATTACGACACATTTGGATAGCAGTAGAAGGATCAGTCCGAGTCAGCATGGATTTATGAAGGGAAAATCATGCTTGACTAATCTTCTGGAGTTTTTTGAGGATGTAACTATGAAAATGGACAAGGGAGAGCCAGTGGATGTAGTGTACCTGGACTTCCAGAAAGCTTTTGATAAAGTCCCACATAGGAGATTAGTGGGCAAAATTAGGGTACATGGTATTGGGGGCAGAGTACTGACATGGATTGAAAATTGGCTGGCTGACAGGAAACAAAGAGTAGCGATTAACGGGTCCCTTTCGGAATGGCAGGCTGTGACCAGTGGGGTACCGCAAGGTTCGGTGCTGGGACCGCAGCTGTTTACAATATACATTAATGATTTAGAGGAAGGGATTAAAAGTAACATTAGCAAATTTGCTGATGACACAAAGCTGGGTGGCAGTGTGAAATGTCAGGAGGATGTTATGCGAATGCAGGGTAACTTGGACAGGTTGGGTGAGTGGGCAAATGTATGGCAGATGCAGTTTAATGTGGATAAATGTGAGGTTATCCACTTTGGTGGCAAGAACAGGAAGGCAGATTACTATCTAAATGGAGTCAAGTTAGGAAAAGGGAAAGTACAACGAGATCTAGGTGTTCTTGTACATCAGTCAACGAAAGCAAGTATGCAGGTACAGCAGGCAGTGAAGAAAGCTAATGGCATGCTGACCTTTATAACAAGAGGAATTGAGTATAGGAGTAAAGAAGTCCTTCTGCAGCTGTACAGGGCCCTGGTGAGACCCACCTGGAGTATTGTGTGAAGTTTTGGTCTCCAAATTTGAGGAAGGACATTCTTGCTATTGAGGGAGTGCAGCGTAGGTTCACAAGGTTAATTCCCGGAATGGCAGGACTGTCATATGTTGAAAGATTGGAGCGACTGGGCTTGTATACACTGGAATTTAGAAGGATGAGAGGGGATCTGATTGAAACATATAAGATTATTAAGGGATTGGACACGCTGGAGGCAGGAAGCATGTTCCCTCTGATGGGTGAGTCCAGAACTAGAGGCCACAGTTTAAGAATAAGAGGTAGGCCACTTAGAACAGAGATGCGGAAAAACTTTTTCACCCAGAGAGTGGTGGATATGTGGAATGCTCTGCCCCAGAAGGCAGTGGAGGCCAAGTCTCTGGATGCATTCAAGAGGGAGTTAGAACTCTTATAGATAGCGGGGTCAAGGGATATGGGGAGAGGGCAGGAACGAGGTACTGATTGTGGATGATCAGCCATGATCACAGTGAATGGCAGTGCTGGCTAGAAGGGCCGAATGGCCTACTCCTGCACCTACTGTCTATTGTCTATTGATGTGCCTCATGGCTGCCTTCCTGTCAGCTTGAACCAGTCTGGCCATTCTCCTCTGACCTCTCAAATTCACAAGGTGTTTTTGCCCACAGAACTGTCACTCGCTGAATGTTTTTTTGTTTCTCACACCATTCTCTGTAAACCCTAAATACGGTTGTGTGTGAAAATCCCAGGAGCTCGGCAGTTTCTGAGATACTCTGACCACCCCATCTGGCACCAGCAATAATTCCATAGTCAAACTTACTTAGACCACATTTCTTCCCCATTCTGATGTTTGGTCTGAACAACAACTGAACCTCTTGACCATGTCGGCATGCTTTTATGCACTGAGTTGCTGCCACGTGTTTGACTGATTGAATATTTTCATTAACGAGCCGATGTACAGGAGTACCCAATAAAGTGGCCACGGTATAGAACACGATATTCAGAGAGTTAGCATAGTTCCTGAGAGGATGGAATCATTGGGCAGGTGCACATTACGCTGCATGTGGCGTTTTGATCACAGTTATAGTACTTGCAGGAGTGACTTGCACTGAACACCTTTGTCAATGTCCACATTGTTTTACAGTGCCATGAACCTTGACAAATTTGAGAAAGGCCCTAGGGAGATATTTACTCCAGAAATACAAAAGGTAAGATCCAGATAATGGATTGCTTTGTACTTTACATTTTAATCGCAATGTCCTGCTTTAAACAGAATCTGTCTACAATTTAGACTTCATATTAGTACACATTTTTCAGTGAGTGTCATTCTGAAGTAGGAGTCCCTGTCTCAGATAAGTTGCAATTTAACGTGAGAAAGGCAAGAGATTCTGTAGATGCTGGAATGCCAGAGAGACACCCACACAGAATGCTGGAGGAACCCAGCAGGTCAGACAGCATCTATGGAGAGGAATAGTCAACGTATCAGGACGAGACTTTTCATCAGAACTAGAAAGGAAAGGGGAAGAAGCCTTTTGGTGTCTCTCCTCCTCCCCTTCCTCCCCTAGTCTATTCTCCTCTCCTATCAGATTCCTTTTCCTTCGGCCCTTTGCCTCTTCCACCTGTCACCTCCCAACTTCTTACTTCATCCCCCCAATCCCACCCACCCATCTTCCCCCCCCCCAGCTGATTTCACCTATCATCTTGCCAACTTGTACTCCTACTACTCCCCCCCCCCACCCCATCTTCTTATTCTAGGCCCTTGCCTCCTTCCTTTCCAGTCCTGGTGAAGGATCTTGACCTGAAATGTCGACTACTTTGTTTTTTATTAGCTTGAGGAATCTGTACTGAATGAGTTTAGCCTGTTTATGCCTGTTTATTTTGTACTTTTCACTGAAAGTATATTGAAGAAAGAGATTGAGAAATGATCCAGTCTGTTGAGTACACTGGGGGATCCCTTCCCTTCCAAAGTGAGAACCGCAGTACTACAGCAGTTCTATATATAGTTTGAAACTTTCCTTGCTGTTAATGAAGTTGAATAAAGAAATGTGTTATGGATGAAGATGAGTGATCCCAGAAATGGATAAGGAAGGGTGGTGGCTCTGGTGTGAAGAGAAGTGGATTCACATTGAAAAGGTGAAACTTCTATATTGATTTTACAACTCATTGATGGCCTTTAGACTTGGAAGTAGCAGTAGTCTAAGGTGCTGCCAAAGCCTCACGCTCCTCCCTTTGTGCTTGACAGGACTTGCTGGTTCTCGAGGAACAGGAGGTAAGTGCGAAGATAGTGACGAGGCCTCTTGTCCAGTGGACATGGCTGACCAGACATTACATGGCCACATCTAACTGAGTTAAAATTGGTACAGATGTTTAGGCAAAAAGAGAGAAGTGGCTGATAGAGAAGAGTAGAGGGATGGGATCGGTGAGAAGAGGGGTATGAGGAGGAAGGGAAGGAGGGGGTAGAATGATAGGAAGAAGTTACAGGAGATGGAGGTGTGCAGTAGGAGGAAGGGGTCAAGGGGATGATTGGCTAAGGGGGAGTGTTACAATGTGAGTGAGATGTGATGGGGAGGGAGTTAATAGGTGAGGGATGGAGAGGAAGGGATGCAGGGGAGATGGGTCACAGCAGGAAGGAGCAGTATGGGAAGTGGGAGGGAGGGGGTGGGGGAATGGAAGTATGAGTGGGGTTGGTGATGATGGGAGAGGTTACAGGTTGGGAAGATTGTGGGGGAGAGAAGTACAGGGGGGTGAAATTATGGGGGCGTTACAGGGATGGGAAGGCTATCTTGGAGAGAAGGGCTACAGCAAAGGGTAATTATGGGGGTGATTACAGTGAAGGGAAGGTTGTAGAGGAGAAAAGGGTTATAGATGGGGGAAGTTGGGACTGCAGGAGGGAAATAGGGGAGAGAAGGGTAATGGGGAAATTACAGGGGAGATAAGGTTGTAGGGGAGGGAAGGTTATAGCAGGGGTAACTGTGGGGGGTAGGAAGGTTACAGGGGAGAAAGGGGCTACGATAGGAAGTTATGAGGGACTATGGGGAGAAATGAAAAGGGAGGGATTACAGAGGAGAGGGGTGCATTAGGAGGGAGGGTTTACTAGGAAAGGGCAAGGAACAGGGGAAGTAACATAATGGGGTTGGAGAGGCTAAGAGGAAGAAATAACAGAGGGGTGTGGGGGTACAGGGGAGCAAAGTTAGCTGTGGGACAGAGCTGGAGGAAGATTGAGAGGACATTGTGCAGACCAACAGGGTTAGGGAAGCAAACATTTCAGAACAAGGGTGGAAAGCAGGATAGAGGGGGGTCTAAGGAGCACCAGTTGGGGGCGATAGAGGGGTATCTGAGGGGAAGGGGTAGAGGTGGATAGAGGGGGAATCTGAGGAGAAACAATTGAGGGGATGGAGAGTGATAAGGCAAAGCCATCAGGAACTAATTCTATGCCAGTAGGAAAGCATTGGATGGGATATGTACAATTCCCCCTCCCTCTTATTGTACCCCTCATCCTTGTAACCACTCCCTTTGCACTCCTCCTCTGTAACTCTCCCTTCCCTGTAACTTGCTTCTATAATGCCCCTGTAAATTCCTACACCTCTCCCCCATAACCTTTCTCTCCCCTAAAACCCTCCTTCCCCTGTGATCCATACAAATGGAGGAATGGGACAGGGACAGAAATATGGCCTCACTGGTAGGAAGTTAAGGTAGTTTTACCCTGGGGGGGATGCAGCGGGATAATAAGTGGAGAGAAAGGGATATAAATGTTAGGAAGGGATGGAGGGGAGAAAGGGAGTGGGTTTTGGGGGAGAGAATGGTTACGGGGAAGGGAGGGAGAGGTACAGAGGAGCTCCAGGGTTAGGGGTAGGGAGGGCTAGGCTGGAGTAGTGGGGCTGAAGTCAGGGCTGTGGGAATGAATACAGAGGGAGGGCCTGTAACAGGTGATGTGAGGGAAGGGAGTCGTGGGGAGGAAGGGGAATGGGGATATTGGGAGAGATATGAGTTCTGCTGAAGAGAATGAGTCCATGGATAGGGACAGGTCCAGCGTGAAGGGGAGGGGGCTACAGGAGGAGAGTGGGGGAGGGAGTGCAGGCGAGTGAGTAGGTAAGGGGCAAGGCATGTTTATAGGGGTACAGTGTGTAACGGGATGCCCCACCTCTAGGATGGGCCTGGATTGTTCTATTAAACAGAGAGCACCATCTCCCCATGTGTTTGGTTTTAGCTAAATAATGCCATAGTAACAGACAGCCTTGCAGGCCCCAGAGGATAGAATGAGCTCATTGTTTGGAACATGCGCTCCTGTAAACAACACTATTATCTGCCTTAATGAACAAGCTGAGAGGCTGTTTATCTTGTCCTCAATATGTTCTCCATATAAAGCTGTTCCATTTAGCATTTTGTAAACTATAATTTTCAATCTCCACTGCTAGGTTTCATTACATTGCGGCATTGTGTGTAATAAATATGATATTGCATGCATATCATTGTGAGTTTCTGCACTTTGTTTTGTCTAACCAGGGTTCAGTGAACTTTAAGTTTGGAGTTCTGTACGCGAAAGATGGACAGCTCACAGACGATGAGATGTTTAGCAATGGTAAGCGAGTTTGTGTGTGTGTGTGTGTGTGTGTGTGTGTGTGTGTGTGTGTGTGTGTGTGTGTGTGTGTGTGTGTGTGTGTGTGTGTGTGTGTGTGTGTGAGTGTGTGTGTGTGTGTGTGTGTGTGTGTGTGTGAGTGTGTGTGTGTGTGTGTGTGTGTGAGTGTGTGTGTGTGTGGGTGTGTGTGTGTGTGTGAGTGTGTGTGTGTGTGTGTGTGTGTGTGTGTGAGTGTGTGTGTGTGTGTGTTTGTGTGCCGTGTATATCTGGGCAAAGGTTCAAAGGTTCATTGTCGAAAGTGTGCATGTACTATACAACTCTGATATTTGTTTTCTCCAGATAGCCATGGTCTTTCTGTAATGTGTGTTGTTGAAAGAAATGGCATCAACTACCCCCCCCCGACATGAAAAAGAAAAAAAAACAAGACTCCAAAAAAACCCAAAATCCCCAAACCCCCCCACCCAAAAGCAGAGACAATAGCATCAAATTCATAACCCCTCCCCTGCGGGAACAAAAACAATGGCATTAACAATCCCCAATCCCCTCACTCGCAAAAACCGAACGACAGTAGCATCAAAGCTACAACCCCCCACACACATAAAATTAACTGATCACCCACCCTTCAATTAGCCAGAAGAAAGAAAACACCGAAAAACTAAAGGAGACCAAGATAACATACATTTCAATAGCCACATTAATCTCTGAATACCAAAAGCATCTTTCCGTCAGCATACGAGGAGAGTGGCCACACGAGCTCAGTCCTTGCATGAAGAGTGACCGTGCTGGTTCCGAACACCGCCGGTCAGGCTGCTGAGCTTCGTGGCCTCAGTTGGGGCCGAACGCTGGCCAGGCCTGAATGCTACCAACCTGGCTGCTGACCATCGTTGCCCCAGTGGCTTCCATTGGGTGTGATTCCTGACCTGGTCCAAATGCTGCAGACCCATCTACTGACCGCCATTGCCCCAAGCGGCTGACCCTCTCTGCATTCTCCTCGATGCTTCAATCTCCCTCGCCCTTTGAGATGCCGTTGTTCATGATTCTGCGCCTCGTCTCTCGTCTTTTCCACAAGTCAGCTTGTGTTCTCAGACCTTTTTTTGGGCCCCATCTCTGGTCTCCACAAGGCAGCTGTCCAGACACAGCATTCGTCCCTCCCCATTGATCTCCCCCCCAACCCTCCCCCCTCCCTCACCATTTCCCATCCCACTTTCCCTCTCTCACCTTATCTCCTTGCCCACCCATCACCTCCCTCTGGTGCTTGTCCCCCCTTTCCTTCTTCCATGGCCTTCTGCCTCTTTCACCAAACAACTTCCCAGCTCTTCACTTCATCCTTTCTCCTCCAAGATTTACCTATCATCTCTCCCCTCTCCCCACCTTTTAAATCTACTCCTCAGCTTTTTCCTCCAGTTCTGCCTCAGGGTTTCGGCTCAAAACGTTAACTGTACTCTTTTCCTCCACGCTGCCTGGCCTGCTGAGTTCCTCCAGCATTTTGTGTGCGCTGCTCAGACACGGCAGAGCGCTAAATCATTTGATCAAGTTCCAAACTGCGTGTCACAGGCTCCAACAGTTTCTGAACTAAAACAAGAGCAGAAGAATAAGCGGGAAGCGGAGATAAAGTGAAATAAGTTAAGAGATTGGCTACCTGGAAGACATCGCCCGAGGAATCATTGTTTGCTAGCGGCACATGACCGGAAAGAGTGTGTTTGTGAGAGAGAGAATGTGTGTGTGTGTGTGTGTGTGTGTGTGTGTGTGTGTGTGTGTGTGTGTGTGTGTGTGTGTGTGTGTGTGTGTGTGTGTGTGTGTGTGTGTGTGTGTGTGTGTGTGTGTGTGTGTGTGTGTGTGTGTGTGTCTAAATGTATGGTGTGGGGATATGTATCTATATACATGGTGTGTGCGTATGTGTATGTGTATCACTGTGCACATCTCTGATGCTGTTGACGTTATAACCAGCAATTTGGAACTTCTTTAAGTCTAGTTTTCCACCACAGCTTTGATCTTTGGCCTCCTTCCGAACTTAATTATAGAGTCATTGACTGATGCAAATCAGAAAGAGACTGTTCAGCCCTTTGAGCCAATACTGTTAGTCTTGTCTGGCTGACAGCTGTCTCAAGGGAGGTGATGATTTGGTTTTAAAAAGAGATGTTAACCAGAGAACAAGATGGGGCAGAGCCCAAGGCCATTCGACTCCTCTTCATTGGAATGGTGGGTGCGGTTTTACACTGCTTATGTTTCTGGTTTAGTCATCACTGGGAGATGGATCTGTTGAGGTTAAGTCTCACTGAAATAACTGAGGTTCTTAAATTCATTTACTTAATTGCAAAAAGAATTTAGGGCATAGGATAAGCTGGGACCTCACTGGGAGACGGGAGTGGTCATCTCCTACTCTTCTAATACATCTCATGTTTGCTTTAAGAGAGGAAATCTTGTGATTCTCTGATCTTCTTTCTGCAAGTGCTTCTGTGTCCAGTATTCTGTCATTAAATATAATGGGCTGTCTGTTTCCATAAACATAAGAGATTCTGCAGATGCTGGAAATCTTGAGCAATGCACTCAAAATGCTGGAGGAACTCAGCAAGTCAGGCAGGGTCTATGGAGAGGAATAAATTGACTGCGTTTCATATTGAGGAGACCCTTCATTATGACTGGAAAAGAAGTGGGGAGAAGCCAGAAGAGGCATAGAAAGAGTGACCAGCCAGCACCTTTTTTCCCAGAGTGAAAATGACTGATACAAAAGGGCATAATTTTAAGGTGACTGGAAGAAAGAGAAGGGTGATGTCAGAGGTAGTTTTTCTACTCACAGAGTGGCGGGTTACTCTGCCAAGTATAGTGGTACAAGCAAATACAGAACTGTACAAAAGTATTAGACACATATGTATAGCTAGGGTGCCCTAGACTTTTGCGCAGTACTGCAGTAATTTTATATGTTGCACTGTACTGCTGCAACAAAAAAAAACTAATTTCATGATGTATGTGAGCGATGATACACCTGATTCTGATCTGGGTCTCTATTGTGGACTGAGAGTGGGAAGGGGACAGGGAGAGGGGGATCATGGTTGGGAAAAGGGGAAGGGAGAGGGGAGGGAGTGGGAAGCACCAGAGAGACGTTCTGTAATGATCAACAAACCAATTGTCTGGAATCAAATGACCATGCGTGGTGTCTCAGGGCTGGGTGTGTCTGCACCTGCGCCAACCCACACCCCTGGCACTCCTCCTCTGCCAATTGCCCCATACCTCTCCCGCGGTGCTCTAGCTTTACCTTTTCTAACACCCTTTGCTCCTGCCAGATTTACAAACTCACTGTCCGCTTCACATTGACAAATACCGTACTGTGCATGAGCCTTAAGCACCATAGCCTTTTGCATGTACCTAAGACTTTTACGCAGTATTGTGCATTAGGGACATTTAAGAGACTCAAGGAACATAGATGAAAGAGAACTGGAGGGCTGTGGGATGGAAACACTAGATTGATCTTGGAGTAGGTTAAAAGGTTGGCAGAACATTGTGGGCTGAAGGGCCTGTACTGTCCTGTTCTATGTATATCAGCAGTTCTCAGAGTAACTTTCAGCAAACAATACAGTCACTATTTTACTGTGAGAAACACAGCAGCCAGCTGTTGTACTCAGGGTGAAAATGGAGAGTCAACCTGTTTCTGTTGCAAAGATTAGGGGGTAAACATTGGCTGGGGCACCTTTTAAACCTTCCCCCTCTCACTCTAGGTGTACACCCTCTAGTTTTAGACTCACCTACTCTGGGAAAAAGACAGGCCATCCTCCTTAGCTATGCCCCTCATGATCTTAGAGGTCACCACTCAAGATAATGATCAGCTGAAGGGGGACCAGTGGGTTGTGATGTTCCTGTGTGCCTAGTCCCTCCAGGGGAAAGAGGCTCCAGATCTGGACCACAATGGGAATCTGATCCCCAAATTGGGATTCAGATCCTGAAGGAACGGAGCACACATTTTTTTCATGTAGGAAGTGCAGCTCTCACAGATGCATAAATTGGCTTGTCTACCTCAGACGTGGAGAGAGACATTTTTATAGTTAGAAATGGTGGAATTTGTGTTTACAGAGTTGGGTGGTATCTTGGTCCAAGGAACTTCTGAAGAGAAAATGTCCTAATCTACTCAGCTTTCTCTTTTGTCTCCACTTTTGTGACAGAAACTGGAAGTGAATGTTTCCAGAAGTTTCTCAATCTGATGGGCGAAACAATTACGTTGAAGGGATGGATCGGTTACAGAGGAGGACTCGACACCAAAAGTAAGCATTGTACCATATTCTGTAGGGCTATCAGATGATACACAAAACCAGCAAGAACACTGGATGTCCAGACAATGGGTCAAGTCCACTCCTAAATGACTTTGCTCTGGATTGGTTTCATTGGTCCTACTGAATCTCAGAAAGGCAAAATTGAGTAAGGCGGGATTAAAACAGGTGGGGTTTTCATTGGTCAGGCAGTATCTGTGGAGAGGGAATCTCAGGATCCTGTAAAGTCATCGGGGCAAAACATCCAGAGTTACACAGAGATGCAATATGGTAGCAGGCCTTCAGTTCTTGGTCCTTTCAACCACGCACCACTCGTCTGCACCAGTCTTCCATTTATCAAACTTTTAGCTCTCCACACATCCTCATCAATCTTGACATGCTGGATTCTACCAGTTTTTTTTTAAGATTAGCTTTATTTGGCACATGAACCGAAACTACATAGTGAACTACGTCGTTGCGCCAATGACCAACACAGCCTGCGGATGTGCTGGGGGTAGCCCGCAAGTGGTATCAACGCAGCATGCCCACAACTTACTAACCCTAAGCTGTAGGTCTTTTGGAATGTGGGAGGAATTGGAGCTCCTGGAATGGTAAAGGGAGAACGTGCACAGCCCCTTATGGACGGCGGTGGGAATCGAACCCCAATTGTGATCAATGGTGATGCTGTACTACCATGCCACCCACACCCTGACACCACACACCGACTAACCTACCAGCCAGTGTGCCTTTGGCATGTGGGAGGAAACTGGAGCATGTGAAGAAAATGTATGAGTTGACCGGAAGAGCAATCTCCACAGCTTCCAACAAGAAGATTGAACCCAGGTCTCTGGTGGTGTGAGGAAGTGGCTCTCCCACCAGCCACACCACTCTACCGCTGGACTGTGGCAGTTCTGAATGGAGCTTTCTAACACTAGTAAGAATGTCTAGGAGATTTACACGTGCACTTAGAAGCAAGGATGGCCGGCTGGTGGCGTAGTGCATCAGCACTGGACTTCGGAGAGAAGGCTCCTTTGCATGCTCGGCCTCATAAAAATAAGAAAGCCTGCTAAAAAAAACGTCGTCATGATAGTGTCCCGATGACTCCACTGGGAGTTAAGGGCTTTCTTCTTCTTCTCCTTAGAAGCAGGATGTTTTTAAACAGTGAAATGTCAGCCATTCCATCCATAATCTCCAGAGTGGACTCGAAGTGGAGAAGGCCTTTGTCCTGTTGAGGTTTCACATCTACTTTTTTCACTTGTGTTTTCAGAAGACTATTTGTTTTTACTTCTAAAGTTGTTATATATATTTTAATCTTATATTTTAATATCAATTGTTATTAAACCTGCATAAGTGTCAGAGGCACTTAAGATTTCTTGACTGGTGAGGTGGAGATACGTCCCTACTAAAGGAGGTATAAGGCGCTCCATCCTTCCGCTGGTCTGCAGGTCACCCTTGGGTAAGATGTAGCACCAGCTTAGCCACCCCCTCCGCCCAATCAGGGTCACGTGAAGCCATGGGACCAGGTGGTGGATTGTCATTTGAGCAGCTGATGCACATCACAAGTCCTGGCCCTGTGACCACTGATGCCAGGCAGACAATCTGTGAAGAATATTAATATTGGCTGGGGTCACCTGTCTTGCTGTCTTGTAAAGACACTGCCCAGAAGAAGGCAGTAGCAAACCATTTCCATAGAGAAAATTGCCAAGAAACAATCATAGTCATGGAAAGAGCATCAGTGTGAAGGGGCCTTCCCCATAGGCAACGACCCTCGCTCAGTAGACAGATTAAAGATAATGGAAGACCATAATCGCCTACATCATAGATATGTGATGGCGGTGACGATTTAAAATTTCAAAAATCAGTTCCAATTTTGATACCCAGTGAAGCTGCAGATAGTCTACAAGGGGTTCAGAGCATGGATGCTTTATTGAACCTACAAGATCCTGCTGTCATTGGAGCAGTTAGACATGGATGTGATGGTCTGAGGGCAGGGGCATTTTTAGCAAATCCTTGCCTAGAATCTCAGCTTCTTTCTCCACATATGCTGCCTGCCTTGTTGCAACTTTTGAGAATTTACCAGTTTTCCTTTCAGGTTTCTGGCACTGGAGCTGCGTTGCATCTGTGAGACTCTTCGTAATGATTAAGTGTTATAAGAATCTTCTCACTCTGTGAGCAGTCTTAATCCAGAGTTTAAAATCCACGATTACGATGTCGACTATTTTGGACTGGAATTTTTCACAGCGAGCATTGCCATTAAAGCTCAGAGGACCAGGGACCTTCATTTGCGTGTCCTTGGGCTGAGGCTGCACGATTGTTGAACAAGATGGGAGATGCTTAACAGGGCTGGGTGTATGATAGAGCTAAGGTAATGGTGGAAATGGCTTTAGCATCTGACTACATTGATCCTGCTTCTAATTCTCATGATTTAATGAGAACGTAATTATATACCTCTGGAACAAATAATTGCCAGTTCCCTGGCTTCCTGCCAACACGAAGCCCATCTGGCATGTGTGTATAGATTCCAGTCCGGCTGGTTTTGTCTTGATGCAGGCTTTGCTGTACCCAGGTCCAACCTGTGTGTTCATGATTTGGACTGTGACCAGACAATGCAATGCATTGATGTGTCTGTCATACTGCCACGGTGATGGCGAAGCTTAAAGCAAGGTGGCTATTGTGCTCAACAGTCCAAAGCAGCTTTGCATTATTCATTATGAGCCAAACAGCAGCTGCCTTGCACTTGGACAGACCACAGAACCTTCTTTACAGTTCTCCCTCTCTCTCCCTGCATCTCCTTCTCTCATCGCTCCTTTCTCCCTCCCTCCCTACCTCATAATTCTCTCCCATCTCTCACCCTATCTCTTTCATCACTTCTCTCTCCTGCCGTCCTGATCTCACTCTCTCCATCTCTTTGCCTATCTCTCTCATCACCTCTCCTTCTCCTCCTATCTCATCTCTCTCTCTTTCATCCCACCTCTCTCTCTCCCTCTCTCTCGCTCTCTCTTTCTCTTTGCCTTCACGTCACTCTTTCTCTCTCTCTTTCTGTCTCTCACTACCTATCTCTCCATCTCTTTTGCTACCCCTCGCTCCCCCTTTCTCTCTCACCACCTCTCTCCCTCTCGTCCTCTTCATCATCTCTTTCTCTTTTAATCTCTCTCTCGTCCCCTCTCTCACATATTCCAAAGGCAAATGATCAGGGTTAGTAAATTGGCGCTGGAGGCATGGTGGCAGTTGTGGGCTGCCCCCCCCAGCATATCCTCGCACCATGTTGGTACGAGCTCCTTACAGACAGCGGCAGGAATTGACCCAGGTCAATTCACAGCTAGCGCTGTAAAGCATTGCACCAAAACCGCTGTGGTACTGTGCCTCTCACTTTCTGAACCACGTGACAAACTGCTGCACCTTCTTCGTGAGGAGGGAACAGCAGTGGGTCGGTAACATTAGGTTTCTACCACGGCTCAGTGTGATGACGCCTAGTGCAACCCCCGGTAGATATGCTAATAATGATTTTTGGTGTTATATGTAATGTCAGCTTTCTTTGCGCTTACAGATGACACCACGGGGATTCACTCTATCTACACCGTGTACCAGGGCACGAAATCATGTTTCACGTCTCCACGATGCTTCCATACTCGAAAGAAAACAAACAGCAGGTGAAGTACCACTCCACTGCCGAGAGGTGTAGGATTGTGTGGAGTACTGCTGTATGCAAGTTTTTGAAGTTTAGTTTTATTTGTCTGCTTTTCACATTGTTTGTCAGTGATTTGGATAATGGAATTGATGGCTTTGTGGCAAAGTTTGTGGATGATACGAAGATAGGTGGAGGGGTGGGTAGTGCCGAGGAAGCAATTGCAGTGATTGCAGCAGGACTTAGACAAACTGGAAGAATGGGCAAAAATAGTGGCAGATGGAATACAGTGTTGGGAAATGAATGGTAATCCATTTTGGTAAAAGGGCCAATAGTGCGGACTATTACCTAAATGGGGGGAAGGTTTCAAACATCTGGAATGCAAAAGGACTAGGAGTCCTCGTACAAGACTTCCAGAAGGTTAATTTACAGGTTGAGTCTGTGGTAAAGAAGCAAATGCAATGTTGGTATTTATTTCAAGGGGAATAGAATATAAGAGCAAAGAGATAATGCTGAGGCTTTATAAGACATTAGTCAGGCCACACTTGGAGTATGATCAACAGTTTTGGGCCCCATATTTCAGAAAGGGTGTTGTCCAGAGGAGGTTCACAAGGATGATTCTGGGAATGAAGGGGTTAATCTGTGTGTGGGTGGGGAGATGTTTGGCAGGTTTGGACCTGTACTCACTGGAATTTAGAAGAATGCAGGGGGATCTCGTGATGGAATGGTGGCGCAGACTCATGGCCTAATTTGGTTCCTGTGTCTAATAGTCTTACGGTTTTTGTCATATGTAAATTGAAGCGTACAGTGAAATGTGTCGTTTGCGTCAGTGAGCGACGCAGTGTGAGTTTCGTGCTTTGGGAGAGCCCCCATGCTTCCAGTGCCAAAGTAGCATGCTCACAACTTACTGAGCCTAACCTGTATGACTTTTTGGAATGTGGGAGAAAACCCCGAAGTTTGCACAGATGCCTGGATATTCCTGCAGCTGAGAGGAATTTCCAGGATGTTCATTCTCACTGAAAATCCTGGAATCTCCTCTCGGTGCAGGAATTCTGCGAAAACTTTAGGGTGAGGCAGTTTTCATTTGGCACCTGTGCGATCAAATTCCTAGGTGTAACAACCAAAGCAAGTCGTGCCAAATCGAGCTGTGGTTTAGTCAACGGCACCCTCACCTGCCAGTCAAGCGGGAGCCAGTTAAAGCCCCCGTCCAGGGCTCTGAGCACGACAGACATAAATCGAGGCCCAGCCTGGCCTCAGGTGGATGTAAGGGATCCCTTGTTGCCACATTTACAACGTCAAGCTGTTTATCCTGTAACCTACATCACATGGCTCGTAGATTATCTTATTGCTGTGTGTGGGGTCTTGCTGTGTACAAATTGGCTTCTTGTTTCCCCTGTTGCAATAGTTTATATATCAATGGCTGTAAAGGACTTCAGGGTTCAAAGTTCAAAGTAAATTTATTATCAAAGTATGTCACCCTATACGATATTGAGGGTCATTTTTTGCAGGTGTTTACTGGAAAAATAAAGAAATACAATAGAATTTATTAAAAATACTATTAATAACAAAGAATGACAAAAAATCAATGTGAAAGAGAAGACAAATATCATGTAAATAACTTCATATAAATAAATCATATTGAGTTGTAGAGTCCTTGAAAGTGAGTCCATAGTTTGTAGAATCAGTTCAGAATTGCAGTGAGTGAAGTTATTTTCTCTGGTTCAGGAGCCTGATGGTGAAGAGTAATAACTATTCCTGAACCTAATCTACTTGAACCTACCGTAGTTCCCGAACCTAAGCCTGCACTGCTCCCTGTTACTATTGATGATGAGGGCAGGGATTTAGTGAAGACTTACAAGCACCTAAGGGTGTACCTGGATGACAGACTTGAGTGGAGCTCCAACACAGAGGATGTGTACAAGAAGTGTCAGAGTCACCTCTACTTCCTGAGGTCCTTTGGAGTGTGCAGGCCTCTCCTTCACATGTTCTACCAGTCTGTTGTTGCCGGTACAGTCTTCTGAGCAGTGGTGTGCTGGGGCAATGGCATCAACACGGGTGGTGCCAGCAGGCTCAATAAACTGATTAGAAAGGCTGGCTCTGCTGTAAGAGTCAAACTGGACACACTGGAGGCTGTGGTAGAACAAGGGTCCCTGCAGAAAATCCTGGCAATTCTGGACAATGTTTCCCACCCTCTGCATGCCACCTTAGCTCAACAGAGGAGCGCTTTTAATAATAAACTAAGACAACTGTGCTGCTCCAAAGGGCGCTATATGAGGCATTCTTACCCTCGGCCATTAGGCTCCATAATGAGTCAACCTGTAGCCGGGGAAGTGATGACCCCCTCCTGTTAGATTGTTTGAGGTAACTTACTTTTTATTCCTTCTACTTCTTTTCTAATGTTTATATCTGTGCACTTGTAATGCTACTGTGACACTAGTTTCTTTTGGGATCAATAAAGTATTTATATAGTGATATTGGACCTAAGGCTCCTATACCTCCTGCCCGACGGTAGCGATGAGAAGAGAGCCCAGCCTGGATGGTGGGGGACATTTCACTGTGTGCTACGATGCACATGTGACAAATAAAGATAGTGTCTCTTTAAAAATAGTTTCACAGTCCCATTATGCTGGATTTATCACAATAACAAATTTAATCTCCCCAGCTGCTGTGGCAGGGCGGCACGGTAACGTAGAAGGTAGCATAACGCTTTACCACGCCAGCGACCAGGGTTCAGTTCCACTGCTCTCTCTAAGCATGTTCTCCCCGTGACCATGTGGCTTTCCTCTGGGTGCTCCAGTTTCCTCCTACGTCCCAAAGATGTGGCCGTTAGTAGGTTGATTGTTTGGGTGTAATTGGGTGCCATGGGTTTGTCGAGCTGAAAGGACCTGTTACCGTGCTATAAATCTAAGTAAAAACTGTCTGCCCCTAGCCCTGCAAATGAGATCTAGGAAACATCCTAAAAGTTACTGAGCAACACACATAAAATGCAAGCAGACTTTTTCCACTGAGATTGAGTGAGGCTACAACGAGGGGTCATGGATTAAGGGTGAAAGGTGAAATATTTTAAGGGGAACCTGAGGGTGAACTTCTTCACTCAGAAGGTGGTGAGAGCATGGAACAGCTGCTAGCAAAACTAGTAGATGTGGATTTGATTTCAATATTTAAGAGTAATTTGCATTCAGTCCTGCTGAAGGGTCTTGGCTTGAAACGGAGACTGTTTATTCATTTGCCTAGATCCTCCCTGACCTGCTGTGTCCCTGCAGCACTTTGTGAGTGTTGCTCTGGATTCAGCGTCTGCACAACCTCTTGCATTTTAGAGAAGATTCTGAGACGGTTTCTGAGAAAAATTTCCCTTAGTTGCATTGAATACCATGAAATGAATCAAATTTTTAAAAATGTATTTTCTTTTCGCTAACTGCAAAGTTAAAACAATTGGTAGTGGGATCCCGTTGGAGGATCTCCTTAGGCTTCCTGTGGCAAGACGCTGCCCACGTGTTCTGTTCAGCAGAATAACAGGGATGCATTCACCATAAACTGTTGAGTTAGTGGGTGCCAGGGGAAAGGAATAAGGAATGAGATTTGATGAAATGAGATAAGGCATAGATTGTATCCTTTTACATTGTTTAATTCACAAATTAGGCAAATGCAATAAAGTAAAAAAAACAATTTCTGAAAGCCCTAAGAGACAAATTAAGTCTGATTATTGTTCAGCAGTTTAGTCTTCCTCTGTGTTTCACTAATTACTTTGCACTTTTCACAACTGGCAGTGCTTTGGCAAGTGTCAGTTTTACTCTTAGTCTCTTTTCCTTCGCTACATCGACGACGGCATTGGCGCTGCCTACTGCACACATGCTGAGCTCATTGACTTCATTAACTTTGCCTCCAACTTACATCCTGCCCTCAAATTTACCTGGTCCATTTCCGACACCTCCCTCCCCTTTCTTGATCTTTCTGTCTCCATCTCTGGAGACAGCTTATCTACTGATATCTACTATAAGCCTACAGACTCTCACAGCTACCTGGACTATTCCTCTTCCCACCCTGTCTCTTGCAAAATTGCCATCCCTCCTTCTCCGCCTCATCTGCTCTCAGGATGAGGCTTTTCATTCCAGGACAGAGGAGATGTCTTCCTTTTTTAAACAAAGGGGCTTCCCTTCTTCCACCATCAACTCTGCTCTCAAACGCATCTCTCCTATTTCCCGCACATCTGCCCTCACCCCATCCACCTGCTACCCCACTCGGGAAAGGGTTCCCCTTGTCCTCACCTACCACCCCACCAGCCTCCAGGTCCAACATATAATTCTCCATAACTTCCACCACCTCCAACGGGATCCCACTACCAAACACATCTTTCCCTCCCCCACTCTTTCTGCTTTCCGCAGGGATCGCTCCCTACGTGACTCCCTTGTCCATTCGTCCCCCTCATCCCTTCCTATCAATCTTCCTCCTGGCACTTATCCTTGTAAGCGGAACAAGTGCTACACCTGTCCTTACACTTCCTCCCTCACCACCATTCAGGGCCCCAGACAGTCCTTCCAGGTGAGGCGATACTTCACCTGTGCATCGGCTGGTGTGGTATACTACGTCCGGTGTTCCCGGTGTGGCCTTTTATATATTGATGAGACCCGACGCAGACTGGGAGACCATTTCGCTGAACACCTATGCTCTGTCCGCCAGGGAAAGCAGGATCTCCCAGCGGCCACACATTTTAATTCCATGTCCCATTCCCATTCTGATATGTCTATCCATGGCCTCCTCTACTGTCAAGATGAAGCCACACTCAGGTTGGAGGAACACCTTATATTCCGTCTGGGTAGCCTCCAACCTGACAGCATGAACATTGACTTCTCTAACTTCCGTTAATGCCCCTCCTTCCCTTCTTACCCCATCCCTTATTTATTTATTTCCTCCTTCCCCCTCCTTTTTTTCTCTTTCTCTGCCCCTCTCACAATCACTCTTTGCCTGTTCTCCATCTCCCTCTGGTGCTCCCCTCCCCCTTTCTTTCTCCCTAGGCCTCCCGTCCCGTGATCCTTTCCCTTCTCCAGCTCTGTATCCCTTTTGTGAATTACCTTTCCAGCTCTTAGCTTCACCCCACCCCTCCTGTCTTCTCCTATCATTTCAGATTTCTCCCTCCCCCTCCTACTTTCAAATCTTTTACTATCTCTTCTTTCAGTTAGTCCTGACGAAGGGTCTTGGCCTGAAACGTCAACAGTGCTTCTCCCTATAGATGCTGCCTGGCCTGCTGCGTTCCACCAGCATTTTGTGTGTGTTGTTGTTTGAATTTCCAGCATCTGCAGATTTCCTCGTGTTTGCTTAGTCTTACTTTCATTATGTCACACTTGGATCATTAAGGACTTCCAGTAAAAGACATCGGAATGCTGATTGGAATGGATGCTGGTAAGCGTGGAATCAGAGACCTGTTGATCCAGTGCTGCTGATCATCAGTGGAAAGGGTGAGCAGCTTCCGGCTCTGAAGATCCAACAACACAAAGAAGTCATGACAGTGGCTATACCTCATTGGGAGTTTTACGTCACCAAAGACTCTTGCAAATCTCTTCGGATGTACTGTGGAGCGCATCCTAATTGGTTGTGTTGCTGTCAGGTACGGAGGGACCATTGCACAGGAATGGAAAAAGCTGCAGAAAGTTGAAAACTCGGCCAGCTCCATCACGGGCACTGCCATCCTCAGAATCAAGGGCACCTCCTAAAGGTGGCATCCATCACGCAGGACATGCCGTCTTCTTATTGCTACCATCAGGAAGGAGGTACAGGAACTTGAAGACCTCCCCTCCACAGCCGCTAATATAATATTGACCCAACTCCACACTTTCCACTTCTAATTCTATCAAATTCCATCATCTTCCACCCTTTGTCGCTTCCAGCTATCACCTCCCAGCTTCCGACATAATTTCCACTCTTCCACCCTCATTGGCCTGTCACCTCCCCCTTCCCCCTTACTGCACCCCTTCCCTTCCCCTCTTTCTACTGTTGTTCTCGGCACGGCGGTGTTCCGGTTGGAGTGATGTTTTACAGCGCCAGTGATTGCACTTGCAACCGGGATTTATTTCCCCCCATTGTATGTAAGAAGTTTGTATGATCGTGTGGGTTTCCCCCCACATTTCAAAGACGAATGGGTGAGGGCCAATAAGTCATAGCACCATAGGCACACTATGTTGGTGCTGGAAATGTGGCGACTCTCGTGAGCTTTCCCCAGCACATCCTCGGACACTGTTGGTCATTGACGCAAAAACCGGCCCACTTCACTGTACATTTCGACGTACATGTGACAAATAAAGTTTTTCTTTATCTTCTCTCTATCATTCAGTCCAATGAAGGGTCTCACCTCAATTTGTCAACTGTTAACCTCCCTCCACAGGTGCTGCCTCAGTTCTGAGTTTCTCCGCTGCTTTGTGTGTTGATCCAAATTCCGACATCTGTGGTCCCTTGTGGCAACAGCTGCTGAAGGTTGTTCTCTCCCACAGCAGCGCCAGATGTGGGGAATTGGTTTTGACCAATGTGCCCACCGTCAGGCTTAGTCAGTGGCAGTTTGTTGGAGGTGTGGGATGGTTTAAACGCTGTTCTGACTTCCTGTGGTCTGATGTGGCGTTTAGTTTAAAACAAACCAATACCACTGAGAGAACTGACTGTAGTGAACTACATATACCTGTCTGGACGTGCCCCTCTGCTGACTGCTCCTGTGGCTCCTCCCACTGACCGTGGCTCCTCCCACAGACCCCGGCATAAAGACGATTGGAGACACAGACCCTTCCTCAGTCTCCAGGATGTTGTGTGATGGTCACTTGCTGCTTGTGCTTTCTTCCAGCCAATAAAAGCCTACCTTAACCCACATCTCAGAGCTAATGATGGTGCATCACTGACGCTGTGTGATGCCCTTCCAAACAACTGAGTTCCAGGTGGAAAGAAGTACGTTCGATCCTTTATTACGAAACCGGCAAAGACAAGCAATCTTATAGTGATATTAGAAACGAATGAAACTATATTAGGGATACAGCAGAATTAAGAGTAATTAGCACTCAAGTTAGCATAATTAAGTGCTTAACAAAAAAAAAATGCCATCCCTGTCCCTGGCTACCTCTAACTAAAGTAAAACTAACTAAGATAAAGCGAAAATAGGTAACTATACTCATTTGCTTCTACCACGCCCTGACCCACGTGACAGATTACCATGACCCTTAATAACCTCGCAACACAAAATACAACCCAGAGAGACGGAAAATAGATATGTGGCTCCTACACGTGTGAAGGAAACAGGTGACTCAACAAGGGGGTGAGCAGGTGCACGTCCCCGGTACCGGGGATGCTCCTGTTGGTCTGGCGCTCTGCATACGTTGAAGCCTACGTCCAGGCTCTACGGAGAGCAGCAGCTCTAACGCGAACACTGATTTACTGGAGACGGGAAGTCTGCTGCTTTTGGCAACCTTTCATTGTTATAAGACTTTACCCTTTACTTTGTAAAATAAAATGCATGCGATCAGTTCATCGCAAGAAGCAATGAGACAGGATTCTGGCGTTGTAGTTGCAGACATCATGTATTACTTGTCACCATGCAGACTCATTTTCTAAATGCATAGCATGAACTTTGGCCCCTAATATGTTCAATACAAAAAGAACCAAACAGATGGCCTTGTACATTCATGATTCCAGAGCATACATGAAATTTTTTGGGCAATTATTGAAGGTGGGATATGATCTACCACTTGCTGCCTTCCCTCCACCCCTTCAGAGACTTAAACATGAAAATCCAAGATGTCATTGTGATGCACCATCAATAACTCACTCAATCGCCTTTATACAGGGGTCTGTGGGAGGAGCCACAGGAGCAGTCCAGACAGGTATATGTACCGGTAGTTCACCACACACTGCACTTTGGTACTGAGAAACTTTACCCACCTCCTTTGCCTTCTTAGGAAGTCCATTTGGACAGGGAGTGATTTGTTTCCACTCCAGTTCTGTTCGATCTGACATGACTCCATTCAGGACATCTTCAAAAGGCGATGCCTTAAAAAGGAAATCCCATCACTCAGGACGTGCCCTTTTCTCATTGCTACCGTCAATGAAAACACACATTCAGCATTTTAGGAACAGCTTCTGACTCTCCGTGATCAGATTTCTGAATGGTCCATGAATCCATTGCCTCACTAATCTCACAAACACGAGAAAGTCTGCAGATGCTGGAAATCCAAAGCTAAACACACAAAATGCTGGAGGAACTCAGCCTCTACTGAGAAGTGTAAACAGTCAACGTTTTGGGCCGACACCCTTCATCAGGACTGGAAAATAAGATGAAAGGCCAGGAAGTCAGGTCACTATTTTGCTCTTTTTTGCACAACTTGTTTATTTTGTTTTATTTCTTATTGTAACTTAGAATATTTTTCATGTATTGCACAGTACAGCTGCCACAAAACAAGTTTCACGACACATGCCAGTGATATTAAACCTGAATCAGAATCAAGTTTAATATCACCAGCACACTGCTTATCGTGAAATATGTTGTTTTGTGGCAGCAGCTCAGTGCAATACATAAATTACAATAAATTGCAAAGAACTATAAATTACAGTCAGAAATATATATAAAAAAATACATAGGAGAGCAGAAAAAAAAAACTACTGAGGTAGTGTTTATTGCCCGTTCAAAAATCAGATGACGGAGGGGAGAAAGCTGTTCCTGGAATGCTGAGTGGGTGTCTTCTTACTCCCATACCGCCTCCCAGATGGCAGTGGTGTTTCGAGGGTGATGGGGGTCCTTAATGATGGAGGCCACCGCATTTTGATGATTCAGAGGAATAGGTAGAGTGGACAGCCAGCACCCCTTCCCCAGGGCACCACTGCTCAATACAAGAGGACATGGCTTTAAGGTAAGGGGAGGGAAGTTCAAGGGGGATATTAGAGGAAGGTTTTTCACTCAGAGAGTGGTTGGTGCGTGGAATGCACTGCCTGAGTCAGTGGTGGCGGCAGATACACTAGTAAAATTTAAGAGACTACTAGACTGGTATATTGAGGAATTTAAGGAGGGGGGTTATATGGGAGGCAGGGTTTAAGGGTTGGCACAACATTGTGGGCCGAAGGGCCTGTACTGTGCTGTACTATTCTATGTTCTATGTTCCTCAAAGCTAGTGTGGTCATCACCCATGATGGAGCTGCAGGTGCTGGAAATCCAAAGCTAAACACACAAAATGGGGGAGGAACTCAGCAGGTCAGGCAGCATCTGCTGAAAAGTGTAAATGGTGGACGTTTTGGGCCGAGATCCTTCATCAGGACTGGAAAATAAGATGAGAGGCCAGGAAGTCAGGAGTCACTATGGAGTTTACAACTTTCTGCAGCTTTTTAGAATCCTGTGCAATGCCCCCCCCCCCCCCATACCTGATGGTGATACAGTTAGAATGCTCTGCATGGTACATCTGAAGAAATTTGCTGAGTGTCTTTGGCGACATACCAGGACTCCTCAAACATCTAATGAAAAATAGTCGCTATCGTGTCTTCCTTGTCGATGCACCAATATGTTGGACCCAGGATAGATCTTCAGAGATATTGACACCCAGGAACTTGAAACTGCTCACCCTTCCCACTGCTGATCTCACAGTGAGGATTGGCGTGTGTTCTCCCAACTTCCCCTTCCTGAAGCCCACAATCGATTCTTTGGTCTTACTGATGTTGTTGTGACACCACCAGGTGAGCTGCCTCATTCCTGTGTGCGTCCTTGCCCCCATCTGAAATTCTACCAATAACAGTTGTGTCATTG
The DNA here is from genome assembly GCF_048418815.1 of Hemitrygon akajei. Taxonomy (NCBI): domain Eukaryota; kingdom Metazoa; phylum Chordata; class Chondrichthyes; order Myliobatiformes; family Dasyatidae; genus Hemitrygon; species Hemitrygon akajei. The sequence goes on along the minus strand of NC_133130.1, from coordinate 175,096,948 downwards.
GCAAATTTATAGATGGCGTTTGAGCTGTGGGTGTAGAGAGAGTGGACTAACCACACACCCCTGAGTTGCACCTGTGCTGATTGTCAGTGAGCAAGAGACTTTATTTCTGATCAGCACAGACTGTGGTCTCCTGGTGTGAGAGTCAAGGATCCAGTTGCAGTGGGAAGTACAGAGGGCCAGGCTTTGGAGCTTGGTGATTGGAACAGTGGTTATGACAGTGTTGAATGCTGATTCCAATTCTGACTGCTGTGGCTAAGGTGGGAGCTGCAGACGTGGGGAAGAGGAGCATGATGGGGCAGGTGTGTGGGTAGTTTGTGAGGTGCGGCGTTCCTTCTGACGAACTATTTGTCCCAACGCATGGAATCAATTCCACTCCAAATGCTGCTACTCTTTCTAGCGCTGTGGGCCAAGGGTTCCCAGGATTCAGTTGGAATGTCGCTGCAGTATACTGGCAGTAGCCTGCAGGTGTCACCATGGTTCTGGCACCAACAGTTACTAACCCTAACCCATGTGTCTTTTTGGAATTTGGGAGGAAACTGGAGCAGCTGGGGGGAAAACCTTGTGGTCACAGTGGTTGTGGGGAGAACGTACAAATTCCTTACAGACAGCAGCAGAATTTAACTCTGAACTTCCAGTCACTGGTACTGAAAATTGCTGAACGAGATTAGTGTAGAATTAGTGCAAGCGGACAGTGTAAAAGCAAAAATGGATCCAGCCAGAGTGGGTTTACTTGCATGACGTGCTCACAGCAATGATTGCTCCAAAGAGTCAAATTCCCTATTTCGATCCTTTATTAGCAATTAGCAAACATACAGTTAAGCAGACACAAAGTACGCTGCAGATGCTGGGGTCAAAGCAACACATACAACACGCTGGAGGAACTCAGCAGGTCGGGCAGCATCCGTGGAAACGAGCAGTCAATGTTTCGGGCCGATGCAATTAAGCAGTATTGGATGTTATATCAGTGGTCTACAAAGATATGACCTCCGTGGTCCCAAGCTACAAACTGCCCAAAATAAGCGTGAATACGTAACTTATTCCATAGAACACTACAGCACAGTACAGGCCCTTCAGCCCTCCATGTTGTGCCGACCCATATAATCCTTAAAAAATGTACTAAACCCACACTACCCCATAACCCTCCATTTTTCTTTCATCCATGTCCCTGTCCAAGAGGCTCTTAAATACCCCTAATGTTTTAGCCTCCACCGTCATTCCTGGCAAGTCATTCCAGGCACTCACAACCCTCGGTGTAAAAAAACTTACCCCTGATGTCTCCCCTAAACTTCCCTCCCTTAATTTTGTACATATGCCCTCTGGTGTTTGCTATTGGTGCCCTGGGAAATGGGTACTGACTATCCATCCTATCTATGCCTCTCATAATCTTGTAGACCTCTATCAAGTCCCCTCTCATTCTTCTATGCTCCAAAGAGAAAAGTCCCAGCTCTGCTAACCTTGCTTCATATGACTTGTTCTCCAAACCAGGCAACGTCCTGGTAAATCTCCTCTGCACCCTCTCCATAGCTTCCACATCCTTCCTATAATGAGGTGACCAGAATTGAACACAATACTCTAAGTGCGGTCTCACCAGAAATTTGTAGAGTTGCAACATGACCTCTCTACCCTTGAACTCAATCCCCCTGTTAATGAAGCCTAGCAGCCCATAGCATTCCCTTTGCTTTTACTGCCCCCCCACCACCAATATGATTAGTTATCATAATAAACATAGTAAACGCACAGAACAGAATACACGGCTCCTATACCCAGCACTTTAGCCTAGAGGCTAGCCTAACACTTTACGTTTCAGCAGTCTGGGTTCAATTCCTGCAGAGGAGTTTGTACTTTCTCCTCGTGACCACAAGTGTTTCATCTGGGTGATCTGGCTTCCTCCCATGTTCCGAGGATGTACAGTATGGGTGAGAATTAGTGAGCTGTGAGTGTGCTACGTTGCCACTGGAAGTGTGGTGGCATTTGTGGGTTGGTCGCTGACATTAATGACACATTTCATTGTGTGTTTCAATGTGTATGTGATGCATAAAGCTAATCTTAGAATATCTTTAAATGGGTGGCTGATGGTCACCACAGACTCAATGGGCTGAAAGGCCCATTTCTGAGTTGTATGAATTCTGCGACTGTTGTATAAACAGTAGTTGAGATGTGAACTATAGATTACATTGGGAAATAGAAGAGGCGTGTCAAAAGGGCAATGTTATGATAGTCATGGGAGATGTTAACCTGTATGTAGGTTTGGAAAACCGGCCCGGTAATAGATCTCAAGGGAGTGAATTTGTTGGATGTCTACGAGATGGCTTTTTAGAGCTGTTTGTCATTGAGCCTACTAGGGGATCAGATATACTGGAGTGGGTGTAATGCAATGAACCGGAGGCAATTAGGGAGCTGGAGGTAAAGGCAACCTTAGGATACAGTCATCATAATATGATTTCCTGATGAACCTGTTGGAATTCTTTGGTGAGATTACATGTAGGATGGATAAAGTGGATGTTGTATATTTGGATTTTCAGAAGGCCTTTGACAAGGTGCCACACATGAGGCTGCTTAACAAGAGAAGGACACACGGTATCACAGGAAAGTTACTAATATGGTTAGAGCATTGGCTGATTGGTAGGAGGCAGAGAGTGGGAATAAATGGATCCTTTTCTGGTTGGCTGCCAGTGACTGGTGATGTTCCGCAGGGGTCGGTGTTGGGGCCACTTATTATGCTGTAAATCAATGATTTAGATGATGGAATAGATGGCTTTGTTGCCAAGTTTGCAGATGACATGAGATTGGTGAAGGGCCAGGTAGTGTCGAGGAAACAGGTGGAATGCAGAAGGGCTTAGACAGATTAGGCAAGAAAGTGACAAATGAATTGGAAAATGCATGGTCATGCACTTTGGTAGTAGAAATAAATGTGTACACTATTTTCTAAATGGGGAGAAAATCCACAAGTCCGAGATGCAAAGGGACTTGGGAGTCCTTGTGCAGAACACCCTAAAGGTTAACTTGCAGGTTGAGTCAGTGGTGAGGAAGGCAAATGCAATGTTAGCATTCATTTCAAGAGGTCTAGAATACAAGAGCAGGGATGTATTGCTGAGGCTTTATAAGGCACTGGTGAGGCCCCACCTTGAGTATTGTGAACAGTTTTGAGCTCCTTATTTAAGAAAAGATGTGCTGGCATTGGAGAGGGTTCAGAGGAGGTTCACAAGGATGATTTCAGGAATGAAAGGGTTATCATACGAAGAACGTTTGATTGTTCTGGGTTTGTACTTGCTGATATTGAGAAAGATGAGGGGGGATCTCATTGAAGCCTTTCAAATGTCAAAAGGAATAGACAGAGTAGATGTGGAAAGGATGTTTCCCATGGTGGGGGAGTCTAGGACAAGAGGGCACAGCCTCAGGATAGGGGGCATCCATTTAAAACAGAGATGCGGAGAAATTACTTTAGCCAGAGGGTGGTGAATTTGTGGAATTTGTTACCACAAGCAACAGTGGAGGCCAGGTCGTTGGGTGTATTTAAGGTGGAGATTGATAGGTTATTGATTGGTCATGGCATTAAAGGTCATGAGGAGAAGGCCGGGGAATGGGGCTGAGGAGCGGCAAAAAAAGAGAATTAGCCAGGGTTGAATGGTGGAGCAGATTCGATGGACCAAATGGACTAATTCTGCTCCAATGTCTTAAGGTTTTATGGACTTTATGACATAGAAATATAGAAAACCTACAGCACAATATAGGCCCTTCGGCCCACAATGCTGTGCCGAACATGTACTTACTTTCGAAATTACCTCGGGTTACCCATAGCCCTCTATTTTTCTGAGCTCCATATACCTGTCCAGGAGTCTCTTAAAAGACCCTATTGCCAGCAGCCCATTCCACGCACTCTCTACCACCATTGCCAGCAGCCCATTCCACACACTCACCACTCTCTGCACAAAAATCTTACCCATGACATCTCCTCCGTACCTACTTCCAAGCACCTTAAAACTGTGCCCTTTTGTGCTAGCCATTTCAGCCCCGGGAAAAAGCCTCTGACTGTCCACACAATCAGTGCCTCTCATCATCTTATACACTTCTATCTGATCATCTCTCATCCTCCATCGCTCCAAGGAAAAAAGGCCAAGTTCACTCAACCTATTCTCATAAGGCGTGCTCGCCAATCCAGGCAACATCCTTGTAAATCTCCTCTGCACCCTTTCTATGGTTTCCACCTTTTTTTTTCTTTTTAAAGGACATATATATCTTATTTTCTGATATTTGGCTTTTGGCCAGAGCTGCGAGATGGCTCTTTGGAAGTTATCATAACATTAATTGAAAACACGGTGAACTTCAGACCCATATCTTTGTAAATCGATTGCATGGGACTTTTTATCTGTTGCTGCACTGTGCCTCAAATTTAATATTTAGAACCTAAGGTTTTTCAACTGAAGATCCGCTCAAGTTCAATTTAAATGTTGATAATTAATTATACTACTTTTCCTTGGCATCCTTTTTTTAAATTTCAGATATGAGCAACTGGGAAGAATACCATAAAAGATAGGAAGGAATTTAATTCTGCTTCAGATCAGAACTTCCATTGAAAATTCTTTACTCAAGTTCAAGGTTATTGTCGTTAATCATACATATGTATACAGCTAAACGAAACGTCGTTCTTCTGGGGCCAAGATGCAAAGCACAGCACATACAGTCACAACATAATATCAGCACAGGTCCCTGAGTGACATGGCCTGGAGATTGACAGGTTGACATGAAGTGTGAGGTGTATGTTTATGTAAGACAGTATAATGTTACTGGCACTATTATAACAAAACAAACAGTCGTATAAATATGTGAAACAGCAGCAATAAACGATGAAAAATGACCAGTGGAGGATGAGAATGTGTCTGTGAGTTGGGGAGTGGAGGGGTGGGCAACATAGTATTCAGACAGGGTGTACGTGTACAAAGTTGGCAGGGTGGAGATGCGTCTCTACCAAAGGAGGTATGAAGTGCTCCTTCACTCCACTAGCCTGCAGGTCACCCTTGGGCAAGATGTAGCACTTGCTTAGCCCCCTGATCACGTAAAGCCATGGGATCAGGTGGTGGATGGTCGTATGAGCAGCTGGTGCATAGCACAAATCCTGGTTGTGTGACCACTGACACCAGGCAGAGAATCTCTGAAGAGTGTTGATAATGGCTGGGGTCACCCGTCTTGTAAAGACACTGCTCTAGAAGAAGGCAAAGGCAAACAACTTCCATAGAAAGATTTGTCAAGAACAGTCATGGTCATGGAAAGACCATGATCACCCACGCCATACGACACGGCACAGAGTGAATGACAACCATGTGTGCTGAGTAGCAGCCTGGAGGATGAAGCTGGTCCCTAGCCTGACAGTTCTGGTTCATATGATGTGGTACCTTCTGCCTCATGGCAGGAAGTCAAAGGGGTTGTGGGAAGGATGTCCGTTTTTAACTCACATGACGACGTGTCAAGATTCATGAATGTATCACTGGTACGTTCAGTAATACTCATTTCTCGTTCATTTCATTTTTATTTTATTATCAAAGTATGTTTGCAGAATACAACTCTGAGATTCGCCTTCTCCAGATACCCATGAAGTACAGAAAAACCACTAAAGGAAAATGAAACAAAATTCACAAACCCCAAATCCCAATCCCTGCCTTGCAAAAAAGCTAACAGATCTCCCACTCAGAGGAGGTAAAACGTGAAACCCCTAATAACAAAACCTCTCCCACGCAAAAAAAACAGCGATAATAGCATCAGACCAGCAACCCCCCCCCCCCCGCACACAAAATCTGAACAGATCACTCAGACGGAAAAATACCAACAAGAACATCAGACCCCAAGTCCCTCACCCCAAAAAAGTAACCTATCACCCACCTGCCAATTGCCAACAAGAAAGAAAACACAGCCAAACTGAAGGAGACCAATGTAAACTACAGTCCACACCAATAATCATAGAAGTCTCAGAATTTCAAAAACATCCTCAGTCAGCGCCGAGGAGAAAGTCAGCTCAAGCTGAGACCTTCCGTGGGGAGTGACTGCTGAGCTGCGGCCTCCCGATCCCTAGACCGATGTGGCCTTGCGTGAAGAACGACTGCTGACCCGGCCTGCTCTGCATTCGCCGCGACGCTTCGATCGGCAAGTCGATCGCAGCCCCGCGCCCCGTCTCTGGTCTCCTGCTCGAGACAATTCGTGCTCACGGTCCCCCTCCTGGAAGCTTCTTGGCGACAGCAGAGTGCTAGATCACTCGATCGAACTCCAAACCGTATGTCACAGGCTCCAACCGTTTCCGAAACACAATCAAGATAAGAAGAATAAGTAGAAGGTGTAGTAAAAGTGAAGTAATTGACTATCTGTAAGATTTCACCCAAAGAATCGTCGTTTACTGGTGCCACCTTGACTGGGAGATGTTCCAGTCACAATTTATTTGAATGATGTATCATGGCACGTTGCTTTTAAGGCACCAAATTATTGCTTGATCCATTTAGTGTTCTCCATCCAAGGCAACATCTGGTTTCCTTTATTCAGACGCTAAGGGGATATGATGGTTCAGATTTGTACGATTGACACTCAGTGGCCACTTTATTAGGTACAGCTGTGCACCTGCTCGTTAATGCGAATGGCTAATCGGCCAATCATGTGGCAGCAACTGAATGCATAAAAACATGCAGACACGGTCAAGAGGTTCCGCCGTTGCTCAGGGAAAACATCAGAACAGGGGAAGAAATGTGATCTAAGTGACTTTGACCATGGAATGATGGTTGGTGCCGGACAGGGTGGTTTGAGTCTCTCAGAATCTGCTGATTTCCTGGGATTTTCGCAGACAACAGTCCCTGGAAAAACAAACAAACAAAACCATGCAGTGAGTGGCAGTTCTGTGGGCAAGAATGCCTTGTTAATGAGAGAGGCCAGAGAGGCAATGTCCAGATTGGTTCCAGGTGACAGGAAGGCAACAGAAACTCAAATAACCTCGTGTTACAACAGTGGTGTGCAGAAGAGCATCTCTGAATGCACGACACGTCAAAGCTTGAAGTGGATGGGATACAGCAGCAGAAGACCATGAACGTACACTCAGTGGCCACTTTATTAGGTACAGGAGGCACCTAATAAGGTGGCTGCTGACTATATTTATGCCTTGAAATTCATTCCTCTCGTGGCGATATATTCTTCCTTCAAATACTAAATCTGTTGTCTGAATTCTAAAGGGGTAGCACTCATCATTTAACATTACCAACCGAGGATGCGTTTCTTTGCTTTCAGTTACTGTTTTTGTTCCTTTCCCGAGGACGGCTCTGACTTTTGCTGCCCTCGCTTGTGATCATTACCAATTCATATCTGACCTTCTGTGCTTGTGCACCGTTGGCAGATATTTCCCTTCTCATTATTTTTTGCCCGCAAACTGACGGCATCAACGCAAACGAGCTTCTGCGGCATAGATGTGCAGAAAATAGCCGACAGTTTTACTTCCTGCCTCGAACCATCCCCAGTAAGGTCATTAGGCTTCTAACCGTGCTGGAGAATTTGAAGAGAGATATCTCTGCTCGGTGGAATTCCTTTACTCTTAGCTATTTTCAGTATATTTTCAATCAACATGTCAATCCCTTTGCTAAAGTTGGAGACATTTGAAAGGTCAGCTCGGTTTTTCGATGACAATTTATTCTTGTTATTTCTGTTTTCCACGGAAGAACTTATTGTTTTATTAAGTTTTATTTCTTGAGTCAACAGCTTCCCTTCTTCTTCCCGTATGTTAATAATATTTCATATTCCAGACTTCTGTGCTGAGACCCAGGGTAGAGATGCCAGCTTTAGGATATGATATTAAACCTGCTGGTTTAGGTGGGTAGGGGAAAGGTGGATGTCGAAGTTTATGTATTTATTTATTTATCGAGATGCGGCGTGAAACAGGCCCTTCCGCCCTTTCGACAATCCCTGATTTAATCCTCACCTAATCACAGGACAATTTACAAGGACCTATTAACCTTCTAACCGATACGTCTTTGGACTGCGGGAGGAAACTGGAGCAGCTGGAGGAAACCCATGCAGTCGTGGGGAGAAAGTCCAAACTCCTTACAGACAGCGGTGGGAGCTGGACCCAGCTCGGGGTCGCCTTTACTGTAAAGCGTTGTGCTAACCTCCGTGCTACCGTGCCACCCCATGTATAAGAATTATAGTCCCTCCCTCCGTGTATAATTATTGCAATTTAATTTAACTAATTAAATAAACCTGGAACAAAAAGAAGCGAAGTATCAGGGACCATGGAGACCACTTGACCCACATGGGTTGAAGTTCACCATTCTCAACTGGCTGGTGGCATAGTGGCATCAGCTCTGGACTTTGGGGCGAGGTCCACAAAAGGGAAGACCCGTGTGTGTTGTCCATGGCAATGTTAATCCCAGAAGGAAGTTAGGAGAGTTGGAATATGGTTCCAACCTTTCTGACCATACAGAAGGTGGTGGGGCTTCTGTTGGATAGAACAAATGGACGTCTATAAAGGAGAGATAATGCTGAGGAGGTTTTACAAGGCATTGGTCAGATCATATAGAACATTGTGAGCAGTTTTTGGTCCCTTATCTGAGAAAGGATGTGTTGGCATTGGACAGGGTCCAAAGGAGGTTCACGCGAATGATCCCAGAATGAGGAATGGTTAATGTATGAGGAATATTTGAAGGCTCTGGTCCTGCACTCGCTGGGGGGGCAGGGGTCTCATTGAAACCTAACAAATATTGAAAGGTCTAGATAGAGTGGACATGGAGGGGATGTTTCCTATAGAGGGGGAGTCTAGGACCTGAGGACACAGCTTCAGACTACGAGAACAAAGATGAGGAGATGTTTCTTTAGCCAGAGGGTGGTGAATCTGTGAAATTTATTGCCGTAGACAGTTGCGAAGGCCAAATCATTGAGTATATTTAAAGTAAAGGTTGATAGGTTCTTGATTAGTGAGGGCATCAAAGATTACAGGGAGAAGGCAGGAGAATGGGGTTGATTGGGATAATGAATCAGCCATGATGGAATGACGGAGCAGCCTCACTGGGCCAAATGGCCTGATTCTGCTCCTATCTCTTACTATCTTATGCTGATTCCTTCATCACTGGCTGTACGGCAGTAGATATAAACTCACATCAATTCTGAATCTTTGCCTTTCAGGTGGAGAGGAAACGACACATTGGGAACGACATTGTAACCATAGTGTTCCAAGAAGGAGAGGACTCATCGCCATCTTTCAAACCTTCTATGATCCGATCGCACTTCACACGTATCCTCTTCTCTTGTACTAAGGATGAATACCTTTGGTCTAAAGGCGTGTGCCCCATTTAGATTACCCTTTTTCATTTTGAACATCTTCCACAAATCCAATACCTCCCTGGTATTGAAGACAACGCTGATGCTCAGCAAAGAGCTTAGTCCATGCTGTCACCTTGTACCAGTACGGGAGTTTTGAGGGAGGCGGCTGAAGATCTGTGGGCTGGTTTCCGATCCCTCAGTCTGTTCCCATGGGCAATGGCAGACTGGCCTGTTACAGTTTCACTGGGATAAGGCAAGTTCTGCAGCTGCAGTGTCTGCTCACGAATGAACAAGTCTGGAGATCTTTGTTCAGTGGGTGTAGCATTGTGTTAGGATGTGGTTGCAACCCTTCTAATGTTTTCCTCCAGAGTAACACACACAAAAAGGCTGGAGGAACTCAGCAGGTCAGGCAGCATCTATGGAGGGGAAACAGTTGGCTTTTTTGGGCCGGGACCCTTCATCAGGACTGGAGAGGAAGGATGTGAAGGGTGTGGACCCCTCTTAGCTCTTCTCTTTTTCTTACCTATCACCACCTATTGGTGTTCCTCCTCCTTTCCTTTCCATGGTTCACTCTCCTCTCCTTTCAGACTCCTTCTCCTCCAGCCCTTTACCTCTTCCACCTCTCACCTCCTAGCTTCTCACCATTCTTGCTCCCCCACCCACCTGGCTTCACCTATCACCTTCTAGCTTGTACCAATTCCCCTCCCCCCCTTCCTTTCCAGTCCTGATGAAGGGTCTCAGCCCGAGGTGCTGACTCTTTATTCCTCTCCATCGTTGCTGCTCAACATGCTGAGTTCCTCCAGCAGTCTGTATGTGTTACTCTGGATTTCCAGTAGTTTGTATGTGTTACTCTGGATTTCCAGCAGTTTGTATGTGTTGCTCTGGATTTCCAGCAGTTTGTATGTGTTATTCTCGATTTCCAGCAGTTTGTATGTGTTACTCTGGATTTCTAGCAGTTTGTATGTGTTGCTCTGGATTTCCAGCAGTTTGTATGTGTTATTCTGGATTTCCAGCAGTTTGTATGTGTTACTCTGGATTTCCAGCAGTTTGTATGTGTTACTCTGGATTTTCCAGCAGTTTGTATGTGTTACTCTGGATTTCCAGCAGTCTGTATGTGTTGCTCTGGATTTCCAGCAGTTTGTATGTGTTGCTCTGGATTTCCAGCAGTTTGTATGGGTTACTCTGGATTTTTAGCATCTGCTGAATCTCTTGTGTTGATGTTTTCTTTCGTCCTGCTGGTGGAGGTGAGAATGGTGTTTGGGGTAGTGAAGTAAGGTGGTTTTAATAGAGGATCTATTGCAATTGAACAAAGACAAACCAGGAGAAAACTTCCTAAGTGTTAGAACCTGTTAATCACTGACAGTTCCTCCAAAACCTGGGGCCTCTACTGTCTAGAAAATGAAATATCCCAAACTTGACCAATTAAGATAATGATGTCTAATTAATTACATTAATCCGTTCTGTCTGCACAATGGTCCCTATCCCTCCATTCTCTGCCCATTCATGTACCTATGTAAAAGCTTCTCAAAAGTCTCTGTCATATTCGCCTCTATTACCACCCCTGGCAGTGCATTCCAAACATCAAACACAAAGTACACTGCAGATGCTGTGGTCAAATCAACACGTACAAACAAGCTGGATGAACTCAGCAGGTCAGGCAGCATCCGTTGAAAGGAGCAGTCAACGTTTCAGGTTGAGACTGAAAGTCCTGACGAAGGGTCTCGGCCCGAACCGTTGACTGCTCCTTTCAACGGATGCTGCCCGACCTGCTGAGTTCCTCCAGCTTGTTTGTACGTGTTTATTCCAAACATCTGCCCCTCTCTGTGTAAAAAATAACTTGCCTCGTACATCTCCTTTGGCCTTTCCCCCTCTCACCTTAAATCAGGGGTTCCCAACCTTTTTTTATGTCATGGGTCAATACCATTCAGCAAAGGGTCTGTGGACCCCAGGTTGGGAACCCCTACCTTAAATGCATGTTCTCTAATACTTGGCATTTCAATTTTGGGGAAAAGATAAAGCTGTTTACTCTATCTGTGCTTTTCATAATCTTCTAAACCAGATCCCAACTGAGCCTCTCCTCTGCACTCCAGGGAAAACAACCCGAGCTTTCCCAACCTCTCCTTTAGTTAGAATTCTGGTAAACCTCCTCTGCACCCTCTCCAGAGCCCCCGTATCCTTTCCATCACATGACTTCTGATGAGAGTGCGGCTCATGGTGTGAGCTCAAATAGGGCAGCAGGCTGGAAACATCAAAGTTAGTATCCTGAGCTTGAGAAGTGAATGCTGACCGTCCACAGGACTTAACCCAGGTCCTGAACGCTGACCGTCCACAGGACTTAACCCAGGTCCTGAACGCTGACCATCCACAGGACTTAACCCAGGTCCTGAACGCTGACCGTCCACAGGACTTATCCCAGGTCCTGAACGCTGACCGTCCAAAACGCTGACCGTCCACAGGACTTATCCCAGGTCCTGAACGCTGACCGTCCAAAACGCTGACCGTCCACAGGACTTATCCCAGGTCCTGAACGCTGACCGTCCACAGGACTTATCCCAGGTCCTGAACGCTGACCGTCCACAGGACTTATCCCAGGTCCTGAACGCTGACCGTCCAAAACGCTGACCGTCCACAGGACTTATCCCAGGTTCTAAACGCTGACCATCCAAAACACTGACCGTCCACAGGACTTATCCCAGGTCCTAAACGCTGACCGTCCACAGGACTTATCCCAGGTTCTAAACGCTGACCGTCCAAAACGCTGACCGTCCACAGGACTTATCCCAGGTTCTAAACGCTGACCGTCCAAAACGCTGACAGTCCACAGGACTTATCCCAGGTTCTAAACGCTGACCGTCCAAAACGCTGACAGTCCACAGGACTTATCCCAGGTCCTAAACGCTGACCGTCCACAGGACTTAACCCAGGTCCTGAATGCTGACCGTCCACAGGACTTATCCCAGGTCCTGAACGCTGACCGTCCACAGGACTTATCCCAGGTCCTGAACGCTGACCGTCCACAGGACTTATCCCAGGTCCTGAACGCTGACCGTCCACAGGACTTAACCCAGGTCCTGAACGCTGACAGTCCACAGGACTTACCTCAGGTCCTGAACGCTGACCGGCCACAGGACTTATCCCAGGTCCTGAACGCTGACCGTCCACAGGACTTACCTCAGGTCCTGAACGCTGACCGTCCACAGGACTTATCCCAGGTCCTGAACGCTGACCGTCCACAGGACTTATCCCAGGTCCTAAACACTGACCATCCACAGGACTTAACCCAGGTCCTGAACGCTGACCATCCACAGGACTTAACCCAGGTCCTAAACACTGACCATCCACAGGACTTAACCCAGGTCCTGAACGCTGACCGTCCACAGGACTTAACCCAGGTCCTGAACACTGACCGTCCACAGGACTTAACCCAGGTCCTGAACGCTGACCGTCCACAGGACTTAACCCAGGTCCTGAACGCTGACCATCCACAGGACTTATCCCAGGTCCTGAACGCTGACCGTCCACAGGACTTAACCCAGGTCCTGAACGCTGACCATCCACAGGACTTATCCCAGGTCCTGAACGCTGACCGTCCAAAACGCTGACCGTCCACAGGACTTATCCCAGGTCCTGAATGCTGACCGTCCACAGGACTTAACCCAGGTCCTGAACGCTGACCGTCCACAGGACTTAACCCAGGTCCTGAACGCTGACAGTCCACAGGACTTATCCCAGGTCCTGAACGCTGACCGTCCACAGGACTTACCTCAGGTCCTGAACGCTGACCGTCCACAGGACTTAACCCAGGTCCTGAACGCTGACAGTCCACAGGACTTATCCCAGGTCCTGAACGCTGACCGTCCACAGGACTTACCTCAGGTCCTGAACGCTGACCGTCCACAGGACTTATCCCAGGTCCTGAACGCTGACCGTCCACAGGACTTATCCCAGGTCCTGAACGCTGACCGTCCACAGGACTTATCCCAGGTCCTGAACGCTGACCGTCCACAGGACTTACCTCAGGTCCTGAACGCTGACCGTCCACAGGACTTAACCCAGGTCCTGAATACAGTGCTACTCTTCCCACAGCTTGGTTTCAGTTATTAGGTTTCCACTGGTAATTCACAGCGGATTTCTTGTTCAATTTAAAGATGAAATCTTGACCTTAATTTATGGCTGTTTATACATGTCTGGTACTTATGTCAAAATGGCCATTCTGTGCTTAACAGGGAGCTAGGCTTGCCTTTGTCTCTCCAGTATCTGGATACAAGGAACCAGACTTATGAACAGTTCTTGCATTGCTTGGTCTCCTGTTACAGTGAGTAAAGATTTTTTATGAACATTACTGTTCACTTTGCCTTGCACTCCTTCAGCATGACACTTCTTCATCCTACAGATAGTTCCCTCTGCTGCCACTGGTAGTGTTTCTTGCCTCCTCTTCGACCGAGGCAGCCTCTTGGAATTGAGGATGCCTCGGCTCCACTCCGGTCCGCTCAGTTCCACTCGTTTCCTTTGGTTCCACTCCAGTTCCCTGGCTCCACTCCGGTCCGCTCAGTTCCACTCGGTTCCTTTGGTTCCACTCCAGTTCCCTGGCTCCACTCCGGTCCACTCGGTTCCACTCCGGTTCCTTTGGTTCCTGTTCAATTCCCTTGGTTCCAGTCCCGTTCTGTGAAAAGTGATGTGACGGGTAGACAGGAGGGTGAAGAAGCTACGTCTCGCTGCCCTTCATCAGTCAGGGTGCTGAGTAGAACGTTGAGGTATTATGTTGCAGTGGTACATGATGCAGGCAAGGTTGCCTTCGGAGTATTGTGTTCAGTTTTGGTCACCCTGCTGTAGGAAATGGCTGGCAGGGTGGAGATACGTCTGTACCAAAGGAGGTGCAAGGTGCTGCTTCCCTCCGCTATCCTGCAGGTCACCCTTGGGCAAGTGTAGCACTTGCCCCTGATCCCCCTGATCAGGGTCACATGAAGCCATGGGAGCAGGTGGTGGAAGGTCGTATGAGCAGCTGGTACCGATCACAAGTCCTGACATCAGGCAGACAATCTCTGAAGAGGATTGATAATGACTGGGGTCACCCATCTTGTAAAGACACTGGCCAGAAGAAGACAATGGCAAACCACTTCTGTAGGAAAAAAGTTTACCAAGAACGATCATGGTCACCATGATGGCCCACGTCATACGACACAGCACATAACAAACGACCATTGTAGTAAAGATGCTATAAAGCTGGGAAGAGTGCGGAGAAGATTTATGAGGATGTTGTCAGGAGTTGAGGGATTGGGTTATAAGGAGAGATTGGACAGCCTAGGTCTTTGGACCTAGGGGTGTAGGAAACTGAAGGGTGATCTTGTAGAGATGGTTAAAACCATGAGGAGCGTAGATAGAGTGGATACATGCAGCCTTTTCCCCAGTGTTGAGAAATCTAAAAAACAGAGGACATAGGCTGAAGGAGAGGGATTTGATAGGAACCTGAGCGACAGCATTTTCACATTCTGCTACATACTCCCAGTGGCCACTGTTTTAGGTATCTTCTGTACCTAATAAGACAGTCACTGAGTGTAAATTCATGGTCATCTTCTGCTATAGACCGTCCACTTCAAGGTTTGATGTGTTGTACATTCAGAGATGCTCTTCTGCACAAACCGTTGTAACACGTGGTTATTTGAGTTACTGCCACCTTCCTGTCAGCTTGAACCAGTCTGGCCATTCTCCTTTGACCTTTCATTAACAAAGCATTTTGTGCACAGAACTGCCATTCACTTGATTTTTTGGGGGGGTTTTTGCACCATTCTGCGGAGCAAAAGGTTTCCCAACCTGGGGTCCACGGACCCCTTGCTTAATGGTATTGGTCCATGGCATTAAAAAGGTTGGGATCCCCTGTTCTAGAGACAGTTGTGTGTGAAAATGCTAGGGGACCATTAGTTTCTGAGATATTCAACCCACCCTGTCCGCACGAACAATCATTCCGTGGTCAGAGTCACTTAGATCATTTCTTCCCCATTCTGATGTTTGATCTGAACAACAGATGAACCTCTTGACCATGTCTGCATGCTTTTATGCATTGAGCTGCTGCTACCTGGATTGGCTGATTAGATATTAGCATTAATGAGCGGGTGTACGTAATGCATTTGTCACTAAGTGTGTGTAGGATGAGCTGCCAAAGGAAGTAGTTGATGAAGGTCCATTAGCAAAAGATAAAAGACATTTGGGCAGATACATGGATATGAAAGGTAAAGGGGAATATGGGTCAAATGGGGTTGACTTGGATGGGCAATGTGGCTGGCATAGATGAGTTGTGCTGAAGGGCCTGTCTTCTTGTTGTATGACTCTGTGATTTAAATTTGTGTTTGGAAGCTCCTTGATCATATTGGGCAAGTCTGCAGACAGGTGCACTTGGGAATCGGAGAGGGGTTGATTGATGGATTGTGGATGCTGAGAGATTATTCCCTAAGATCGGAGAAACTAGATGTAAGGGTGGCCGTTTTAGTCCAAGATGAAGAGCAATTTCTTTTTCAGATGTTTATAAATTTGTGGAACTGCTGTGGGTACTCAGTCAGAAAGTAAATTAGATGTTGGCACCCATAGATTTTTAATCTTCGATGAATTTAGAAATGGGATAAGTTTGTGCACTAGAGGAATTGGTATTGGTTTATTGTATCATGTGCCAAGGTACAGTGAAAAGCTCGTCCTGCAGATCAAATGCATGCAGGAATTAGGGTTCTTTTCCCATCGCTGTCAGTAAGGAGGTTGCAGGTTCTCCCCATGACCACCTGGGTTTCCTCTCACTTTCCAACAATGTTCGGGTTAGGATTAGCAAGTTGTGGGTAAGCTATGTTGCACCAGAAGCATAGCGACAATTGCGGACTGCCCTCCGCACATTCAGTGTAGTTTTAAACTGAATTTGATTTAGAGATTCAGCACAGTAACTGGCCTTACCAATCTGATGAGCCTGCGCCACCCAGTTACGCCCCATGTGGCCAATTAACCTACTAACCCAACACACACACAAAATGCTGGTGGAACACAGCATCTATAGGGAGAAGCGCTGTCGACGTTTCGGGCCGAGACCCTTCGTCAGGACAAACCTACTAACCCATATGTATTTGGACTGTGGAAGGAAGCAGGCACCAGGAGGAAAATCGTGCTGTCACAGGAATTGAACTCTGGTTGTTGGTGCTGCAAAGTGATGTACAAAATGCTACACTGTCCTCAGACTATGATAGTCATTGACACAAACAACGCATCTCACTGTGTGTTTTCGATGTTTTGATGTACATGTGACAAAAAAGACTAAACTCCCTCTAAATCTTTACACAGTGCATTGAGGTAGGACAAGGTAAAAGATTAACAATAAAGTGTAACAGCTACTGAGAAAGTGTAGAGCAGGTAAACATTAAAGTGCAAGATCGTAACGAGCTTGATTATGAGGTCAAGAGTCCCTCTTATTGTAGCAGAGAACTATTTAATAGTCTTATTACAGTGGAGTAGAAGCTGTTCTCAAGGTGCTATATCAACCATAGTCATAGAGAAACAGGCTAGAGAGGTCCGCTTCTGTTTTGGGAATGCAGTAGGTTTTGATATCATGTTTTCCTGTTTTGGAAAGTCACTCAGAAAATTGTTTATTCCTCAATTAGCTTCAGAAACCAAGTACAAAGAAAACTACGGAATTTTCTCAGATTTTGAGCTCTTAGTGAATTAACGTCAGCATCATGTTGTGAATAGTCATTGCGAAAAAAAAGCTTGATCACAAAATTGAGAGCTCACGTTCAAGTTCAAGTTTATTGTTATTTGACTGTACGTATATATAACCAAACGAAATAATGTTGCTCCGGACTATTGTGCACCCACAGAACGTGTATCACACACACAGCACATAAAACAAAATACTATCATAGTTAAATATAATTCAAAAATGTGGCATAAGTAAACATTAAACTGCTCGCTGTGGTAGTGACGTGACCTCAGTGGTGGCGGGGAACTCACTAGTCTCACAGACTAAGGGAAGAAACTGTTACGCAGTCTGGTGGTCCTAGTCTGTTTTCTATCTCCTTTCTGATGGTAATCGGTCAAGGAGATTGTGGGAATTCTTCGGGGTCCTTTGTGCACAACATTGCGGTTGATGTCACAAATCGGCGGGAGGGAGACCCCGGTGACCTCTTGGCGGTGTTTACTATCCTCGCGGTCCGATACCTTGCAGTTTCCGTACCACACAGTGGTGGCGGTAAAACAATTTGAGGTGAGAACTAAGCTTGGAGTTCTTTTGTCAGCTATGATTAAATAACTAAATTATTATCTTAAGTGAGAACCAAGGTAAGCATGAATAATTTAACTCAAATATTCTGTTGTCAGTTATCTATTATAGTTTGTTAATGTCTGCTTTAAACCATGGCTTAGTATTAATATGAAAAGTGTGGTTATTTCTTTAGCTTTTGACACAGATATTTTTGCCTTAGTCCGATATAACAAACAAAATGACAGCTACAGGTAAGTCTGATTTTTTAAATAGTATGCTTTGTTTTACTTTACAATGAATGAGGGAAGATCAGTGCTGGTGGTGGTTAAAGAGGACAAAGGTGAGGCTTTATATCTGAGTGATTTTCTTGCACCTTGCTGTGACGCTACAGGAACCCAGCCATCTCGACCACGGTTCAGTCCCTTTAGAATGGCCGAGGGCTGACCTTGTGGCTGAGTCACGCTTCTTACTGCCGTTAACGCTGCTGGTATACAGGGCAGCAAAGAAGGGTCTTCATCTCTATCTGTCCATCCAGTTGCATACAGATATAGAAGGATTCCTCTTTGCTGTTTCTGTAGCAATTTTGTTTTGCTACTCAGGGTTGTTAGTCCTGAGCTGAACCCCCAAACCAGGAGGATCAGTGGACCAAGCTTAGTCTGGCCTCTACCCTTTGACCTGTTTTATATGGGTGACACAAACAATAGCCAAAGCACAAGGCCCTGACTCCAGCCAGCATAGCTCTCCGGGTCATTAAGGCATGCATGTCTTCAAACCCTACAACAAGTTTGAGGTTCTCTAGAAGGTGGGTTACATTGAAATTGTTGCCTTAATTTTCTTGCAAGGAGAGCAACAGTAGCAGGAGGGGAATGTACGTGATTAAAAGAGGGTTAGGAGCGAGCAACTGTGGCAAGGCACAATAATTTTACCATGAGCATCACCAATTTATGGCTCCAGTGTAAAGCTTCCTGCAACCCAATCCCCATGACACCCACATGGTCCTTTTCCCTCGCAGCTCCATTTTGCTCGATGTTCCTTTCACTATAATCCAGAAAATACTAATAAATAAATCCTAGTACAAAGAAGTCCTGCTAATATCGAGCGACTCATGCCGGTCCTGATGAAGAGTCTCGGCCCAAAAACGCCAACTATTTACTCTAAGGCAACATGAGTGAATCTGCAGATGCTGGAAATAAATAAAAACACAAAATGCTGGCAGAACTCAGCAGGCCAGACAGCATCTATGGGAGGAGGTAGTGACGACGTTTTGGGCCGAAACCCTTCATCAGGAGTGAGAAACCCTACACACATACTCCCATAAAGTTCTATTAAAATTTGATGCACTTGTCAAATGCGATAAACGCAGTGGTCAGTTTACCTTCGTTCAACGATAGATCGACTTCTTTCAGAAAGTTCCTTGTCCAGGCCATGCTCACTCTTGCTCCTGCCATCAGGAGGGGGCAACTGGGGCCTCAGGACTCGCACCACCAGGTTCGGGAACAGCTATTGACTTCAGCCCTCAACCATCAGGCTCTTGAACCAGAGGGGATAACTTCACTGAAGTTCACTCACCCCATCACTAAACTGTCCCCACAGCCTATAGACTCACTTTCAAAGAATCTTCAACTCACGTTCTCCGTATTTATTGCTAATTTTTTTCCTTTTGTATTTGCGGTTTGTTGAATAATGCACATTGGTCGTTTGTATGCCCTGTAGGGTGCGGTCTTTCATTCATTCTATAATAGTTCATGGATTTGCTGAGTATGCTCACAAGAAAATGAATCTCAGGGTTGTGTATGGTGACATGCTGCATATGTACTTTGATAATAAGTTTACTTTGAACTTTTGTAAATGGTAGTCAGCGGAGAGAATGCCTCCTTTACTTCCCATCTGTCTGTGCAGACGTCTGACTGCTGGATTCATTTTTTGTCCTCTCTGATACAGAGTCTGAAGGTCTTTTGACATTTACTTTTGGTTCAGTTCTTCACTTGTTATTTGTGATCAGAACGCTAAAGTCTTTTCAGTTATTAATCAGTCGAGAGATGTGTCAAGTGCTGCTTTCTGCAAAACACAGCTAAATTGAAATGGCAACAGTGATAATTACAGTCCAGCTCAAATATTATGTTAGTTATTAATTTGTTTCATTTTCTTTCATGTTTTTTGCTTCACTTCCGGATTTCTCACCATTCTGGAGCTGGGCCTTTGTCCTATTCAGTATCTACCGGTTCTGATCAATCTCGTTCCTCCACTTCCCTGTCAGCTCTTCTCCCCCAGGCACAGAAACAACCCTTTGACATGCCCACCAGCAAACATGTATTTTACACCAATCCCCACTCCCCCATCAGCTCCCACTCGCCTACACCAGGGGCAATTCATAGCCACCACTTCCCCTCCCAACCTGCACTTCTTCAGGATGTGGGAGGAAATTAGAGTGCCCAGAACACATCCACGTGAATACTCCACAAAGCACTGAAAATCAGGATTGAGCCCCGGTCAGTAATCGGGGTTCAATTCCTGCTGCTCTCTGTACAGAGTTCATATGTTCTCCCAGTGACTGCATGGGTTTCTTCCTCTTCCTTCCAAACACATGCGGGTTAGTAAGATGTGGGCATTCTATGTTGGCACTGGAAGTAGGGCAACATTTGCGAGCTACTGCCAGCACACCTGTGGACAGGATTGGTCGTTGCCACAAACAACACATTTCATTGTATGTTTCAATATTTCGATGTATGTGATGAACAAAGCTAATCTTTTAGGTGGCCATGGGGCCTCAGTACTACCTGCCGTACCACTGTTCTTCCCACTGGGTCGTGGGGATTTTCAGCTGTTTGCCACTGCCAAGGTGCCAACTGATAAAGGGTCTCAGCTCAAAATGTTGACTGTTTTATTAATTTTCATAAACACTGCCTAGCCTGCTGAGTTCCTCCAGTATTTTGTCCTGATGTAGGTCCTCAGCCGGAAACATTGACTTTTTAATCCTCTCTGTAGATCCTGCCTGACCCACTGAGTTCCTCCAGCTCTGGGTTTCTAGCATCTGCAGAATCCCTTGTGTGCATGTTCTACTGCCCTGTATCATTCTTAAAGCAAAATGAATGTAAATATGGACTCACTTGCTGCCAACACGTAAAAGGAGTTAAAAACAAGCAGAGTTTTTAATGTTCCCACTCTTTGTGTTGAGCAGTTCAATCTCTGCTAATATTAACAACATTAAGGCAGGTAAAATTACTTCAGACTTTATCTTATACTGCTGGAAGCCATCAGACCCATTTGTTCCCCTCTTTGAATAACAAAAGGAAATATTAAAGTGATAAAAATCACAAGATATTGACATAACTCACCTCAGCTGCACTAAGGCTCACTTACTACAACTTACAGACTCACTCTCAAGGACTCTTTACCACAATGTTCACAGAATTATTTGTTTTAATTTGCACAAGGTCTTCTTTTGCACATTGGTGGTTTATCAGTCTTTGTTCATGTATAGTATTTTGTAAATTCCGCTGGATTTCTTTATTTTTCTGTAAATGCCTGGATGAAAATGAATCTCAAGGTTGCACACAGTGACATAATCATGCTTTGATAATAAATCTACTTTGAACTTTGATGAATGTTGCATACTGTATGATTTCTGACGATGTTCACTTGTTTTTGTGTAACAGACTTAAGATATTTTCTGAAGAAAGCGTCCCACTGTTTGGGCCTCCTCTACCATCTCCTCCAGTCTTTACAGACCATCATGAGTTCAGGGACTTCGTTCTAGTCAAATGTAAGTCTGCCTTTCTTGGAACACCGTTCCATTCCGGGGACCAAGGCACTATCGCAAATAATGAACTACCATAAAAAATCCATGGCACTAAACAAGCAGTAAAGAGTTATTGAAGAGTGAATATTAACCTGGATCAGCTCTGAGGTGAGGCAGAAGGCTGGTCTGCAGGTCAGTGGGTGGAAAAATGATCAGGGAGGATGAATGAGGAGTTTCTAGGGGAGGTGGAGATGAACTAGAACTAGGGGACATAACCTCAAGATTCTGGAGATTAGATTTGCGATGGAGATGAGGAGGACTGCTTTTCACAGAGAGTGGTGAATCTGTGGAATTCTCTGCCCAACGAAGCAGTGAAGGCTACCTCAGTAAATAAATATCTAAGACAAGGTTGGATAGATTTTTGCTTAGATGGGGAATTAAAGGTTATGGGGAAAAGGCAGGTAGGTGGAGGTGAGCCCATGGCCAGATCAGCCATGATCTTATTGAATGGCGGAGCAGGCTCGACCGGCCGGGTGGCCGACTCCGGCTCCTGCTTCTTTTGTTCTTATGTGTGGGGTCTGAGGAGAACAGGTGAGAAAAAAATTATGGGTCATACCTTTGCCGTGCTCCCATCTCTGGGCTAAGAACTTAATATGGAAATCCCATATAGTCATACAGCGCAGAACTAGGCCCTTCAGCCCAACGAGCCTGTGCCAGCCTAAAGTCCTTCCCAGTAGACCACACGAGCAGTGTGGTCTCGTTGGTTTCCTCTGGGTCCTCCCGTTCCCTCCCATGTTGGCAGGGTTACGCTGGTGCCGAAAGCACGGTGTTGCTTGTGGGCTGCCCCCCCATCACGTTCTCGACACAAACAACATATTTCACTGCATGTTGTGACAACTAAAGCCAACTTTGATATTTTGATGTTTTTTCTTTGAACGACTAAATGGTTTTTCTTTGTTTCGTGGCTATCTGGAGAAGACGAATCTCAGAGTTGTATACTGCATACATACTTTGATAATAAACGAACCTTCCAACCTCTTCTTTAAATCGTTTTTAATCCGTGTACCTAGGCAACAGTCTTTGAAAAATTAAAGTTGTCATTGTACCTGCCTCAGCCACTTCGTCTGGCTTATTCTCTGTAATACTGGATGTTACACTCAGTGACCATTTTATTCGGTATGGGAGTGGATCCCTGCAGAGTCCTCTGCTGCTCCAGACGATCCACTTCCGGCTTCAATGCATTGTGCATTCGGAGTTGTTATTCTGCACAGCACTGTTATAACGCATGGTTCTTTGAATTCCTGACACCTTCTTGTCAGCTTGAACCAGTCTCCTCTGACCTCCCTCATTAACAATGCATTTTTGCCCACAGAGCTGCCACTCTGTGGTTTTTATTTGTTGCACCATTCTCTGTAAAACTAGAGGCTGTTGTGCATGAAAATCGCAGGAGATCAGCAGTTTCTGAGATACTCAAACCACCCCGTCTGGCACCAACAACCATTCCATGGTTAAAGTCACTTAGATCACATTTCCCCCCCCCCCCCCCCATTCTCATGTTTGGTGTGAACAACAACTGAACCTCTTAACCTCGTCTGCATGCTTTTGTGTATTGAGTTGCTGCCACACGATCGGCTAATTAGATATTTGTATTAACAGTCGGATGTAGAAGTATTCCTAATAAAGTGGCCACTGAATGTATTTCTATTAATGCTCCTGCATAGTTTTAATGCAGATTTTGTTTTAGGGTGCACACAGTAGAATAATATATTCTGAGCGAACCTGGTAAAGTGCCAGAAACAGGCCCAGGGGAGTTTTGGGGGGGACAGGTACTGGGATTCCGATGAGTTTAAAGGGACTGAGGGAACCAGGCTTTCAGTGTGTGACAGGGAATATAGGTACTCAGCCAGTTAGATACCGAACCACTGGCAGTTCTAAATTGTCCGATAGTAGATTAACAGAGTCTTACTGTACAGGAATTTGCTAAATAGGGAAGTTGCCAACTGGACACTTTGAGAAAGCAGACTGCAACAAATAATGACTTGCCATCTTTACCCCCATCTGGAAAAGGGAATAAATAAGACAGGATCAGTTCATTTTAAAAGCATGAGAACCATAAGGCTCAGCAGCAGAATGAGGCCATTTGGCCCATCGAGTCTGCTCTGCCATTCTGTCATGGCTGATTTATTATCTCTCTCAACCCCATTCTTCTGCCTTCTCTCCGTAACCTCACTAGTTAAGAGCCTATCAGCCTCTGCTTTAAATATACCCAATGACTTGGCCTCCACATCATCTGTGGTAATGATTTGCCACTCTCTGGTTAAAGAAATTCCTGCTCATCTCTGTTCTAAAGGGACGTTCTTTTGTTCTAAGACTGTGCCCTGTGGTCATAGACTCCCCCATTATAAGAAACATCATCTCCACGTCCACTCTGTATCCGATGGGTTTCAACCATATGCTCTCTCATTCTTCTGAACTCTAGCGAGCACCGGACACTGCTTACACTTGCTCTCTGATGTGTAATTTTTCAGTGATAAATGGCGAAAAGGCAACTCTGGAGACGCCAACATTCTCTCAGAAGCGTCAGCGTACGTTGGACATGTTGATAAGGTCTCTGTATCAGGATCTCATACCGGACTTGCACAAGGTACGACAGCTACTGATCTGTATTCACTGTCTGCATGAGGTTGCATGCCAGTAACGTCATGGAGTTTTATTGGCTCTGTATTGTTGCTACAAATCTTTTTTTTTTAAATCCGCCATTAACTCCAACCTCTGTAAATTCAAAAGAAAAAAATTATCAGCATGACTTGGGATATTGTGTTAATTTCTGGTCACTTAATTATAAGCAGGATGTGGAGATTTACCAGGATGCTGAGCGTGCCTTGGGAGGACAGGCTGGGCAAGCCTGGGCTTTTCTTTTTAGAGAGAAGGAAGATGAGAGTTGACCTGATCAAGGTGTACAAAGTGATAAGAGACATAGGTAGAGTGGATAGCTAAGGGCGAAATACCAAATAAGAGGGGGCTTAAGTTAAGCCGATTGGAGGAGGGGATATCAGAGGTAAGTTCTTTACCCAGAGACTAGTGGTTACGTGGAACACCCTGGCATGGGTGGTGGCAGAGGCAGATACATCAGGTGCATATTAGAGAGGTACGTGAATGATAGAAAAATGAGGGTCTGTGTAGGAGGGAAGGGTTAGATTGATCTTGGAGTAGGTTAAAAGGTTGGCACAACGTCTTGGGCTGAAGGGCCTGTACTGTGTTCTGTGTTCTATGACCGTTTTGATTCCTGCTCAGTATTGATCAAGCGGTTTCAATTTAACTACAGTTAAATGATTTATGCAAAATTTTGTTGTTAAGAAATAATGAATGTAAGTTAAAGGCATGGTAGCGCAGTGGTGAGCACAATGCTCGACAGCACAGGTGACCCAGGTTCGATTCCTGCCACTGCCTGTAAGCAGTTTGTACGCTTGCCCCGTGACCATGTGGGTCTCCTCCCACAGTCCAAAGATGAACAGGTTGGTAGGTTAATTGGTCATTGTAAATTGTCCCTGTGATTAAACTAGGATTAGATCAGCCGACTGCTGGCCAGCGTGGCTCAACGGGCTGGAAGGGCTGATTCCGCCCTGTAACTCAATAAAATTGAAAAAATTTAAAAAGCAGTTGGAGGAATTTCCTCCTTAAGGATACATATAAGGGTCCAGAATTAGGCCATGGGATTCCCTCAAGCTTGTTAATAGGATCATTGTGTGTCACAGACTCATAGAACACTGCCACACAGAAATAGGCTCTTCAGCCCATTCAGTTTATGCTGAACTGTTATACTGCCCAGTCCTATCAACCTGGACCCAGCCCATACCCCTCCCAACCATGTACTTACCCCAACTTCTCTTAGGTGTTGAAATCAAACCTGCATCCGCCACTTCCACTGGCAGCTCGTTCCACACTCTCTTCCCCCTCATGTTCCCCTTAAATATTTCACCTTTCACCCTGAACCTATGACCTCCTGTTCTAGTCTCACCCAACCTCAGTGGAAAACGTCTGCTTGTATTTATCCTCAGAATTTTGTCTACTTGTTTCATATCTTCTCTTATTCTCCTACGCTCCAGGGAATAGAGTCCTAACCTATTCAACCTTTCTCTACAATTCAGATTCTAAATTCCCAGTGTTAGATACATGGGTTATGACCAAGGGAAATATAGCTGGAGTCACTTAGCACGTTAGTGCAAGGGTGTTTATTTGGCATGTCAAAAGTCAAACTTACAAAAAGTAGCAGAAATAGTGACAAGAAAACTGCCAGTGTTTACAAAGAGAAAATCTACCAGAAAACACAATAATATCTCCATACTTTGTCCAGTGTGAACTCCCGGCAGCCCGGATCTCGCCCTCATTGAGGGTGAAGAGCACCAGGACATACCACCTTTAATTACCTACAAGGTTAACTTAAAACTACACATGAATTAGAATATGATGCACCCCACAATGTAGCTACAATCATATTACAAAATAAACTGAAGTATCTACCTTAAATACAGTATGCAAACACATATACATATCCCCAGTACTAAAGAAATGGAATATTCTGCTGTGTACGGCAGAAAAGGCCCCACAAAGCCAACCCGAGTGCATCAGCTCAGTGTAGGGCCCATTATGAGAATATACTGGGGAAGGCATTGAAGGCACCCACACAGCGTAACGACCACAGAGTAACAAGAGTGTGTGTGTGTGTGTGTGTGTGTGTGTGTGTGTGTGTGTGTGTGTGTGTGTGTGTGTGTGTGTGTGTGTGTGTGTGTGTACACATTTACCGAGTGCTCTCTGTCACACCCAGCAACGTCCTTGTAAATTTTCTCTGTACTCTTACAATCTTATTGATATCTTTCCTGTACGTAAGTGACCGGAACGGCACACAATATTCCAAACTCGACCTCAGCAACCAGCTTCGGTGCTTGTCCTGTACCTCAGGCACATGTCCCCAAATCTCCCACCCAACAATCCCTGCATCACTCTGATCCGTGAACCAACCAAAATGTTATTGAGGTCAGCGCTGAATAGTCTCAGTGGAGGCTGTTTAAATCCAACCTGCACAATGTCTGTTGCTGTCGAAGTTAATGCAGTAACTGCCTCTTCAATCCAAAGTGTTTCTGCCAACAGAGTAAATTAAAGACACTCAGGACCATAAGTCATGGGAGCAGAATTAGGCCATTTGGCCCATCAGGTCTGCTGTACCATTCTATCATGGCTGATCTCTCTCAGTCCCATTCTCCTGCCTTTTCCCCATAACCTTTGATGCCCTGACTAATCAAGAAGCTATCAACCTCCACTTTAAATATACTCAATGACTCGGCTCCACAGCTGTCTGTGGCAATGAATTTTACAGATTCACAAATCCTCATCTCTGTTCTAAATGGATATCCCTCTTTTCTTAGATAAGGGGCCCAAAACTGCTCACAGCACTCCATGTGCAATCTAACCAATGCCCTTTAATGCCTCAGCACTCTTTGCCTCCAGTCAGCAAGCCAGACTTCTATCCATGCTAGTATTTTGTCAAAGGCCTTCTGAAGATCCAAGTACTTGATGTCCACTGACTCTCCTTTATCTATCCTGCCTGTTATTTTCTCAAAGAATTCCAACAGATTTATCAGGCAAGATTTCCCCTTGAGGAAACCATGCTGACTTTGCATATTTTATCATGTGCCTGTAAGTACCCTGAAACCTCAGCCTTAATAATGGACTTCCAACATCTTCCCAATCACTGAGGTCAAACTAACTGGCCTATAATTTCCTCTCTTCTGCCTCTCTCCTTTCATAAAGAGTGGAGTGACATTTGCAATTTTCCAGTCCTCAGGAACCATCCCAGAACCTAGTGATTTTTGATAATTACTAATGCCTCCACAATCTCTTTGGTTATCTCTTTCAGAATCCTGCACGTACGTAGTCTACCTGGCCCAGGTGATTTATCTACCTTCAGTCCTTTCAACTTCCCAAACACCTTCTCCTTAGTAATACACACAGTATAGGCCCTTTGGCCCAGGATGTTGTGCCGACCATTTAACCCCCTTTTAATATCTAATCCTTCCTTCCTACATGCTGTTCCAGTTTTCTATCATCCATAGTTACATAGCCTAAATGCTGAGGTTTACAATAGAAAACTTTATTGGAGAATTTGATTTCTCTAACTAATTTAGTTTAAACTTATTTTAATATTTATTTTAGTCTAACAAATGTTATTTACAGAATCATTACAGTCAGTGGGATGAGTTGCAGTGTAACATGGGGGCAAAATCCAAAAGGTGGGATGAATACAGGTCTGAAGATGTTATACCTGAATGCTCGCAATATTAGGAATAAGGTAGATGTTCTTGTAGCGCAGTTAGAGATTGGCAACTATGGACACCACTGAGTCGTGGCTGTAAGAAGATCTTAGTTGGGAGCTTAAAATCCAAGGATACACATTGTATTGAAAGGGCAGAGAGGTTGGCAGAAGGGATGGGGTGACTCTGATGGTAAAAAATTATATCAAATCCTTCAAAAGTCATGACATAGGATTGGAAGGTGTGGAATCCTTGTGGGTAAAGTTAAAAGAGTTGTATTCAGACCTTCAAATAATAGCCGGGATGTGGGATACAAATTCCAATTAGCTCCTCTCTCATGCCACTGTAATTCCCTTTACTCCACTGTAATGCTGATACATCTGATTTTATCTTCTCCCTCTCAAGCTACGGGGCAAATTATATTATGGTCCTTACTTCCTTAGGGTTCCTTTACCTTAAGCTCCCTAATCAAAATTGGTTCATTACACAGCACCTAATTTAGAATTGCCTTTCCCCTCCTGGGCTCAACCCCATAAGCTGCTCTAAAAAGCCATCCTGTAGGCATTTTACTGATTCCCTTTCTTGGAATCAAGCACCAACCTGATTCTTTATTCTAGCTGCATCAGTGTCTGGTATGGGATGGGATATTATACAGGATCAAAAGAAGTTACAGAAAGTTATAAAATTAGTCAGTTCCATCATGGGTACCAGTCTCCGGAGTGTCCAAGACATCTTCAAGGAACAGCGCCTCAGAAAGGTGGCATCTATCCTGAAGGACCCCCATCACCCAGGATATGCCCTCTTGCCATTTTACTATCAGAAAGGAGGTACAAAAGTCTGTCGGCATTTCAGGAACAGCTTTATCCCCTCTGCCGTGCGATTTCTAAATGGACATTGAACCCATAAACACTACCTTACTTCTTATTATTTCTGTTTTTGCACTGGTATTTTTAATTTAACTGTTTTAATATACGGATATATACTTACTGTAATCTTTAATTTTTTTCTGTATTTATTATATATTGCATTGTACTGCTGCCACAGTGGCTACGATAACACTGCCCTTTCTATCTCCCGTTGTGTTTTGTATCCCACATACTGGCTACTCTTTGGGGAAAGTAACTGTTTTTGGGTGTGGTGGTCCTGGCGTGGATGCTGCGTAGCCTCCTCCCTGATGGGAGTGGGGCAAGTAAATAAATGGTTTCTACTGCACCCACTGAACTACACAAAGTGGGTAACTAATATCTCCACGGGGCAAAGTCTCTATAAAGCAATCTCTATTGTTAAAGAGTATACTAGAGACAAAATTGTATCAAAGAGTTTTGATATTTTTGCATGCATTTTAATGTGTTAAAAATATTAATTTTGGTCTTACATGTATTTATTAAGTAACTTGTTTAGAAAGTTCAGAGGTTGATTTTGCATGCAATTATTCAAGTATAATTGCCCACAATATTATATATTAACATTGTTTAGAGAATATTATCGTGTGATCTTGTCCCAACACAAGCTTTAAGACTGGATTCACTTTCTGGTTTAGCGTTAACTTGTTAATGTTGTGAGCATATCACAGTGAACCACTGTTCTGTGTCACATTTCTTCTTTAGGAAATGAACGAAATCCAACTAGGCTGGATAACAGTGAGACCATTTATCTTTTATTTCCCTTTGCATCTGAGTTCATGAGCATTACCTCCCTTGAACTAAGATGGGCAACTTGAGTGCATTCAACCAGCATCAGAAACAATGGAAGCCAAGCAATTATTGAGTCTGGATTCCCTGAACCTTTCTTTCAAATTGTGCATGTTCTCAAAGGTTTACGTAACCACGGCGACACCTTCAATTAGAATGATGTGCCGGCACTCTAAATCTCTCATCAGTATTCCATGGCACACAGACCTTAAAGGGTTTTGTTTTCTGATGCAAGAATGTGCAGCTTGTCCTCACTGCTTTGCCCATGTTAATAACATTCATTGTAATATCTGAGTGCATCTAGCGTTGAAGCATGATTTTCAAAAGTGCTTAACAATGTGCCCTAACCTTGCCTCTAACTAAAAGAAAGCATTGCGTTAATTGGACTAAAATATTACAAGCCCTGTTGTCTCTTGGTTCTTGTCATGTGTGAAATTGGTGTCCATTTTATTAAGAAGCAACAGGCTGATCTAACAGGCATTGAAAGCAAATTCTGTGAATTAACGTTAATGGTGTGTTACGGGTGACTTTCAGCGTGATGATATGCCTCGAGTAGCTGTTTGACCCAATGTGCTGTGTTTACTTGTCAAAGCATCATTCATCCTCTCTTCCTCATCCTCTCCTACCCATTCTGATCATAAAGTCGCTGAGTCATAGAACACAGAGAAACAGGTCCGTCGGCCCATTGAGTCCATGCCAAATGAATATTCTGCCTAGTTCCATCGATTTGCACTCGGACCATATCCTTCCATAGCCTCCCCATCCACGTACCTAGCCAAATTTCTCTTAAATGTTGAAATTGAACCTGCATCCACCACTTCTGTGCAGCTCGGACTACACTCGCACAGTGAAGAAGATCCCCTTAGCCATTTCACCCTTAACCCATGATCTCTAGTTCTAGTCTCACCCACCTCA
Organism: Hemitrygon akajei; assembly: GCF_048418815.1. Taxonomy (NCBI): domain Eukaryota; kingdom Metazoa; phylum Chordata; class Chondrichthyes; order Myliobatiformes; family Dasyatidae; genus Hemitrygon; species Hemitrygon akajei. The sequence goes on along the minus strand of NC_133130.1, from coordinate 175,066,786 downwards.
GTGGAAAAATAACCTGTTTTCATTTACCCTATCTGTGCCCCTCATAATGTTGTATGTCATTTTGTAAATTATTTAGACCTTAAGATATAGGAGTGGAATTAGGTGATTTGGTACTTCGAGTCTGCGCCGCTATTTTATCATGACTGATCCATTTTCCCTCCCATCCCCAATCTCCTCCCTTCATGCCCTGACTAATCAACAGTCTATCAACTTCTGCTTTAAACATGCCCAGTGTTTTGGCCTCCACAGCCGCTTGTGGCAATGAATTCCAGAGGTTCACTACTCTGGCTAAAGACGTTCCTCCTCATCTCTGTTTGAAAAGGACACCCCTCTATTCTGAGGCTGAATTATGGGTTGGTATAACAGTTAGTTCTAAAAACATTGCAACTCCAAATATTTTTATTGCTTTCTGTGTGAAATTTTGCCAGTCTACCTCATTTTCCAGCTTGGAAGAAGATCTCCAAATAAAATATCCAGATCCTTCCAGTTTGACAGCAGTGTGACTGGGCAGTGCCAAAAGTGGATTAATTAGGGAATATTTGCTTGTGTTTGTGGACAGAGAATGTGAATGCCCAATTGAATTTACAGATTCATTTTCAGTATGAAATTAGGAATATCACGAAACACATCATCAGCAGGTCTGCTCCCCCCCCCCCCCCCCCCACCACCCAATCCAACCGTTCTTTCTTGGAAATGTATCCCATTCGTTGCTTACAAAGTCGAAGTCGGGTTTATTGTCATCTGCACAAGTCCGTGTATGCGTGGCTGGAATGAGAAACTTGCAGCAGCATCACCGGCACATGGCTTCATACTGGGAGGATTCACAAGAAAAATGTAGATTATCAGATATACAGAATTTCTACATGGAGGCACACAATTAGTACAAAAATACACCAAGTTCAAATTAGTGCAAAGTGATCAAAGTTGTAAGCTGCAGTGATTAGGGTTGTGCCGGTTGGTTCAAGAACTGAATGGTTGAAGGGAAGTAGATGTTCTTGGTGGTGTTGGCCGAAACTCTGGAACTCCCCCTTCGACAGCACTCCTGTGATATATTCAGCACATATCCTTCCACAGCTGCCCTATTAGGAGTTCGTACATTCTCCTCGTGTGTTTCCTCTGGGTGCTCTGATTTCCTCCCACATTCCAAAAATGTACGTGTTTGTGGATTAATTGGTTGCATGGGTGTAACTGGGTGTTGCAGGCTGGTTAGGCCGAAAAGGCCTGTTACCATGGTGTATCTCTAAATAAAATAATGCAGAGATCGCAGGAATTCAGGAAGGCAGCTTACCACTGCTTCTTAAGGGCAATTTTCCCAAAGAGTAAATAATCTGTTGAATTTTCTGACCAGGAAAACAGTAGAGGCTATCTTATTAAATATATTTAAGACACAGTTAGATAGAATTTGGATAACACAGAAATGAAGGGTTATGGAAAATATCCAGATGAGCCATTGAATGACAGACCAGGCTGAATTGTCTCGCTGGCCTATTCCTGCTTCTACTTCTTAGGGATGGGCAGGAAATGCTGGTTAATTGGTCACTGCAAATTGTCTTGTGATTAGGCCAGGATTAAATCAGAGGATTGTTGGGTGGTGAGGCTCAAAGGGGAAGGACCTGTTCTGTGCTGTATCTCAATAATCAAATAAATAAATTGTGTGTAATTGTGGAGATCTGATCTGATTGAATTGATAGAGAGCTGCCAGCACATTCAATAACAGGATTAATCTGTAGCAGAACGGTATAGAGATCAGGAACTGGTTACAGTAAAATCATAAGACATAGAAGCAGAATTAGGCTATTTGGCCCATCGAGTCTGCTGCACTATTCCATCATGGCTGATTTATTTTCCCTCTCAACCTTATATTTCTGCCTTCTCCCTGTAACTGTTGATGCCCTTACCAATCAAGAACCTATCAACCTACACTTTAAATAAACCCAATACACAGTCCTTTGGCTTGTATACAGTCGTCCATATCAGAAATCATTAATATTCATCATCATCATCATCATCATATGCCATGTCGTATGACGTGGGCCATCGTGGTTTATGACCACAATTGTTCTTGGCAATTTTTTTTTACAGAAGTGGTTTGCTATTGCTTTCTGGGCAGTGTCTTTACAAGAGGGGTGACCCCAGCCATAGAACATAGAATAGTGCAGCACATTACAGGCCCTTCAGCCCACAATATATTATCAATACTCTTAAGTGATTGTCTGCCTGGTGTCAGCGTTCACATAACCAGGACTTGTGATTTGCACCAGCTGCTCATCCGACCATCCACCACCTGCTCCCATGGCTTCATGTAACCCTGATCAGGGGCTAAGCAGGTGCTACAGCTTACCCAAGGGTGACCTGCAGGCTAGCAGAGATGAAGAGTACCTTGCACTTCCTTTGGTAGAGATGTATCTCCACCCTGCCCCCCCCCACATTAATATTAGTGCTAGATTAAAATGAGAGTAGTGAATGCATGAGATTTTGCTATCTTTGGCTTGTGGTGCAAGTAAATAGAAGTAACATCTAAGTGAACATCTAATAAGATTCCATCATTGGAATGAGGTACAAATAGAAGCAACGAATCACAATCAATGTTCACCTTCACCAATGAGAGGAGATACATTCTAGGCTTTTACGTGTATTGCGTTTAAATTGAAATTCAAAGTTCGAAGTAAATTTATTACCAGAGTACATATATGTCACCATTTACAACTCTGGAATTTATTTTCTTGTGGGCATACTCAATAAGTATATCGAATAATATAAAAGACACCCAACTTGGGTTCAACCAGCGTGCAGAAGACAACAAACTGTGCAAATACAGAAAGAAAGAAAACATAATAATCCTTTAAATTGAGTTCATTGGTTGTGGGACCAGTTCAGTGATTGGGCATGGAAGTAGAGTACACTTAATAGTTTTTGTTGGTTACTGGTCAGTAGTATTTGATTACATTTTTAATTGTAGCTTAAGTTAATAGGCCACAGATTTAGCCTTTTTGAAAATGGGCACTAGTGAAAGAGATATTTAGATTTGTTTCATGCTTCTGAAACCTCAGAAATCTTTTACTCACTGTTATATTTTGAGTGGTAGAATAGATGAGGTTGGTGGCATGGGAGCCATTTTGCAACAATTTTCAATGGGCTGTTAGTTGGACAGAACTGGCAGAAAGACATCATCTTGTTATTTTTTGTGCTGTATGATTCTCTTCTGATTCTAAGGGAATCAAGGGATATGGTACTACTGTAAAAATGCTGGTGACAGAAATAGACTGGATGATGAAGAAAGTGCTTTGCATGCATACTTCATTTGGTGGGATATTGAGTACAAGAGCTGGGATGAAATGTTACAGCTGTACAAGATGCTGGTAAGGTTATCGTTGGTGCACTGTGTACAGTTCTGGTCGCACTGCGATAGGAAAGTATGTCATTTGACCCTTTGAAGGAACACACTTGACCACCGTTATACCACCATCAAGAACGCTTATCATGCTATCCCATGCCCACACTTCAGAATGTCCAAGTGCCTGACTGTACTTCTACTCCCAGCAAATAGGCAGAGACTAAAGACAGCAGCACCAGTGGTGAGGACCAAGAAGAAGTAGCATGCTTACAGGACTGCTTTGAGACAGTGGACTGGACAATATTCAGGAATTCATCCTTGAATCTGAGTGAATACGTCACAGTTTTCACCGACTTCGTCAAGACCTGTGTGGGTGAGTGTGTGCCTTCGAGAACAGCACGGGCATACCCAAAGCAAAACCCATGGATGAACCAGGAGATTTGTATTCTGCTGAGGGCTAGATCTGTGGCATTCAAGACCGGTGATCCACAACTATACAATAAAGTTCAGGTATGACCTATGGAAGGCTACCTTAAGATTTTAAGAAAAGCAATTCCCATTGAGGTTAGAGATGGAATCGGAATGCCATTATGTTTCACTCCCAGATGAGCTCAATGCCTTTTATGCATGCTTTGAAGGAGAGAATAAAACTACGCTTGTGCAAATCCCTACAGCATCTGGTGACCACGTGATCTCTGCCTCGAAAGTCAATGTCAGAACATCTTTCAAGAGGCCGAACCCTCGGAGGGGGTCAGGCCCTGATGTTGTACTTGGTAAGGCTCAGAAAACCTGTGTCAACCAACTGAGGAGTGTGTTTAAGGACATCTTCGGTCTTTACCTGCTGCTGCCGGAGGTTCTCACCGGCTTCAAAAAGGGCAACAACCATACCATTGCCAAGGTGAGCTGCCCCAACAACTATTGCCCAGTGGCACTCTCATCTACTGAGAGGCTGGTCATGACTAGAATCGACTCTTGCCTAAGCAAGGACTTGGTCCTGCAATAGTTTGCATATCACAATATGCCTACAGCGGATACAATCTTACTGGCTCTCTACTCGGCCTTGGATCACCTGGACAGTAGCAATGCCTACATCAGGTTGCTGATTATTGACTGCTGTTCGGCGTTCAACACAATCATTCCCTCAGCTCTAATCAACAAGCTCCAACACCTGGGCCTCTGTACCTCCCTCTGCAGCTGGTTCCTCGACTCCTCGACTCCTCATTGGGAGACCACATTCTGTACGGATCGGAAGTAACATCTCCTCCTCATTGGCAGTCAACACTGGTGCATCTCAATGCTTGGCGCACTGCTCTGATCTCTCTAAACCCACATCTGTGTGGCCAGGCATAACCCAACCAACATCTACAAATTTTCTGACAACTCAACTATTGTTGGCAGGATCTCAGATGGCGATGAGAAGACATACAGGAGTGAGATAGATCAACTGGTTGAGTGGTGTCACAACCAAAACTCAACATCAGAAAGACCAAGGAATTGATTGTGAAGTTCAGGGAACACACACACAAGTCCTCACTGAGGGATCAGCAGTGGAAAAGGAGAGCAGTTTCACATTCCCAGATGTTGTCATCTTGTCATAAGATCTCTCATGATGCAGTTACAAAGGAGGCATGACTATATCGCGGCTATATTTCATTGGGAGTTTGAGGGGAGTTAGTATGTCAAAATGACTCATAAGTTTCTACAGATGTATCGTGGAGGGCATCCTAACTGGTTGCATCATTGTCTGGTATGGGAAGAGGCACTGCACAGGTTTGGAAAAAGCTGCGGAGAGTCATAAACTCAGCCAGCTCCATCATGGGCACTGGCCTGCCCAGCATCGAGGATTCCTTCAAAAGGCGATGCCTCAAAGAGGCGGCATCCATCTTTAAGGACACCCCAGTACCCAGGACATGCCCTCTTCTCATTGCTCCCATCAAGGAGAGTGCATATTCAAATGGATTTCAATATAGAGAAGTGTGAGGTGGTGCATTTTGGAAAGTCAAACCAGTTTAGGACTTTGTAGGGTGTGAGGAGTGTAATGGAACAGAGGGACTTAGAGGTACAAATACATAGGTCATTGAAAGCAGCATCACAGATAGACAGGGTGGTGAAAAGGGCATTTAGCAAGCTGGTCTGAAGACACACTCACAATGTTTCAACAGTTGCTTCCTCTCTGCCATCAGATTTCTGAATGGACAATGAACCCATGAACACTGCCTCAGTATTTTCCCTCTCTTTTTGCACTATTTATTTAAAATATATTTACTTATTGTAATTTATATGCTGGTGTTATGAAACTTGATTCTGGTTCATTCAGCTGGAAAGGATGCAAGAGCGACTTGGGAGGATGTGGCGAGGATGAGCAGGCTTGAGTTATAAGGTCAGTTTGCACGGGCTCTGACTTTCTGTGCAGCAAAGGAGGTTAATTACGATATCCATTCAGTACCACCAAATTTAGGTGGCTTAAAAATAGCCCATCATATCCATCCTTTTAATTTTATTGTGCATAAAGCCATTCTCGAGGGAATTTCTGGGCAATAAGATTGGCATTTAGGGCATGCCTAGAAAGAATTTCAATTTGTTGTCATGTACCAACGTCCTTTTCCTGTTATAAGATTATTAAGGGATTGGACACGCTGGAGGCAGGAAGCATGTTCCCGCTGATGGGTGAGTCCAGAACTAGAGGCCACAGTTTAAGAATAAGTGGTAGGCCACTTAGAACAGAGATGCGGAAAAACCTTTTCACCCAGAGAGTGGTGGATATGTGGAATGCTCTGACCCAGAAGGCAGTGGAGGCCAAGTCTCTGGATGCATTCAAGAGAGAGTTAGATAGAGCTGTTATAGATAGTGGGGTCAAGGGATATGGGGAGAGGGCAAGAACCGGGTACTGATTGTGTATGACCAGCCATGATCACAGTGAATAGCAGTGCTGGCTAGAAGGGCCGAATGGCCTACTCCTGCACCTACTGCCCATTGTCTATTGTTAAGGGGTGGCCTTGTGGCCGTTTGTAAAGTCACGAAGGGCTTATCTACAGGCGGGTTGAGAGAGCGTCCAAAAGCTAGTGAGGTGGATTTAAAATTGGCTCAGAGGTAGTGTGATGATTGAAGGTTATTTCTCAGAAGGATGGTCGCGGTGTCTCAGGGTCAGTGATGGGACGGTAGTTACTCATTATTTACTGTGTGTATGTGTGTGCGTGTGTGTGTGTGTGTATATACATATATATAGACTTCTACATAAAACCCGCAATGCATATTGTGAACAACATAGAATGTTTAATCAAACAATATATTTACAATAATACTCAAATGTTACTACTGCTTACACTTGAGAAGGGGGTCCTTTGGGGTTCTAACATTTAACTGTCGTTCATTCTTTGGGGCACTGTTCTGTTTTTGTGGATGGTTGCGAAAAAAGTATTTTAGGATGTATACTGTATATATTCCTCTGACATTAAGTGTATCTTTGAAACCTTTGAATATGCAACACTCGTCCCTGCTTAGCTATAAACTCCAATTCATTGTAGAATCCATTTCAACTTTTTATATATATATATTATATATAAGTACACACACACATCCTATATAATACAACTACTATATAGACATGAACAGCATAGTCAATTTTAAATGGTCCCCATTCAGGACTAAGGATTTAATTGCTGAGGAGGCTTTCTTAATCTTGTGAGATAATGTCTTTATTAATGAGAGGGAATCACACTTCTTGCCAGATGAAACTTGTGGCTGGGAAACAATCTCAGGTGCTGGGGGCCTCCTCCATGTTAGTTGTAGGAGTTGACTGCGACTGCAGGAGAAGGTTCTGACAGCTCTGGACCCCTTTCTTCTGGGTGTGTTGGTATCCCAAACAGTGCTTGGCAAGTGTCACTGGACAATGTGGATCATAATGTGTGAGTACAGTGTCTGACATCACCGCTTCCTTTACCTTTTGTGAACGACCTCACGCTGCTTTGTCCGATGTCATTTCTTACTGATCTGTAGCAGAGTTCAAGGGGTAGAGCACAGAACCTGTTTAAGTAATTGGACAAATCCTAAAAAGAACACAACTGTGACACGTCCTTTGGTCTTGGGGCATCTTCCACTGCTTGAATTTTCTCAGTACTCTTATGTCAATTTATGTGTCAATGGTGTGACCACAATAAGTGATACTTGGTTAAAAGAATTCACACTTGCTGCGTTGTTCTCTGAAGCCATAATCTTTTAATCTTTTTAACGCTGTCTGGAGATTTTGGAGATGTTTCTTGTCGTCCATCCAGGTAACACTAGTGCCTGGACAGCCTTGCAGCACCTGCTCCATAGCTTTCTGCCAGGGTGCAGGTGCCGATGCTACTGCAGAAGTAAGCCTATTATAGTGATAAAGTCCTTTGTGGGTGTTTATGGTGAGAAACATTTTGGACTCTTCTTCTGTCTCCATCTGCTGTCCATTTGCTGAAATGTTTCCCTCCAGAAAGGTTTGCAAAGATATCCTGTATCCTGGGCAGAGGGTTTTGATCTGCTTTCAGTATTGGGTTGATGGTGTACTGACAGACCCATTCTTCCTGACTGCTGGACACTGGCATTGTCCATAGCCTTCACTCAACCTTGGAAAGAATTCCTTCGGCCTCCGTGTGATCTAACTCACTGGCTACTATATCACAGATGGTATAACGAACCGGATGGGCTTAACAAAACATGGGTGTGGCATTTTCATTTAACACTCTTTTTAACTTTGATATGTTTTGAGTTTTCCAATGCCATCCTTGAACATTGCTGTGGCATCATCTGGTACCTTTCTTAATTCACTTTCAGTTTACTGTATTACAGGGGATGTGGCATAAAAATAGTGGATGGATCTCCAATCAAGTTGTAGTTGTCTCAGGCAATTACACCCCACAGTGCTGGCCCTCTTGGTTTTTACCACGTACAAGCCCAATGTGGGTTGTTGGTGGTTATATTTCACCTTTACAAATGTCATTTCCACAAGAGTTATCTTTTCTCCAGTATAAATCCTGAGCTGGATATCAGCAGGCTTCAGCTTAGTATCTTTATAATGCTGTTCAACCTCATTTTCTGAAATGAGTGAAACAGCTGAGCTAGTGTCCTATTCCATTGTAATTAATTTGCCATATTGCTTGTCTCTTGTTAGTTTTCACATTGTAAATCTCAAGTCTACCCAGTCCCAGTCCTGTTTCACTCTCATCATTATCAGATTTTTAACAACATGCAGATTAGTATGCTTATTAAAACTGCAATTGACTTTTTAACTTTTTCTCCTCCCTGTGCAGTCAATTTATTTTTGTCTGCCTGACATGCTCTGTGTGTGACCTAGTCTGTTACGTTTACAATGTTTCACCTTTAAACCTGCATTGGTCTGGTGTATGTGAGCCCCTTCCACAACAGTAATACAATTTGTTTAGCCAGGTCAGTTTCTGTTTAGATATTGCAGTTTTGTTCACTTTCATTCCTGACTGCCTCTCTGTCTGCTGTTTCCATTGATACAGCTGTTTCAACTGTTCTTTTAAATATAAGTTTTGCTTCAGTTAGAAAGTGTTTTTGAATGCTTTCTTAGATTCTACAAACTAAACAATCTGTCAGTACACCATTAAAGCCCATTACAGGACTGACAATGTTCAGACAATCTCATCAATTTGAAATGGACTCCCCTTCTTTCTGACTTTGCTTATGAAACCTAAAGCATTATGCAGTCAACAATAGTTTCTGCTCTGAATGTTTCTGCATTACTGGTTGGCTGCCAGTGATTAGTGGTGTCCACAGGGATTGCTGTTGGAACCACTTCTTTTTATGCTGTATATCAATGATTTAGATGATGGAATAGGTGGCTTCATTGTCAAGTTTGCAGATAATACGAAGATTGGTGGAGGGGCAGGTAGTGTTGAGGAAAGAGGTAGCCTGCAGAAGGACTTAGATTGATTAGGAGAATAGGCAAAACAGTGGCAAATGAAATGCATGTTGGAAAATTCATAGTCATGCACTTTGGTAGAAGAAATAAATGTGCAGACTATTTTCTACGTGTGGAGAAAATCCAAAAATCTGAAATCCAAAGGAACTTGGGAGTCCTTGTGCAGAACACCCTAAAGATTAACTTGCAGATTGAGACGGCGGTGAGGAAGGCAAATGCAATTTTAGCATTCATTTCAAGAAGTCTAGAATTTAAGAGCAGGAGTGTGATGCTGAGGATTTATAAGGAACTGGTGAGGCCTCACCTTGAGTACTGTGAACAGTTTTGGGCTCTTTATATAAGAAAATATGTGCTAGGGTTGGAGAGGATTGAGAGGAGGTTCACAAGAATGATTCCAGGAGTGAAAGGGTTATCATATGAGGAACGTTTGGTGGCTCTGAATCTGTACACACTGGAATTTAGAAGGATGAGGAGGGATCTCATTGAAACCTTTTGAATGTTGAAAGGCCTAGACAGAGTAGATGTGGAAAGGATGTTTCCCATGGTGGGGGATTCTAGGACAAGAGTGCATAGCCTCAGGAGAGGGGGTTATCCATTTAAATCAGTGATGTGGAGAAATTTTTTTATCCAGAGGGCAGTGAACTTGTGGAATTTATTACCACAATAGGCTGACCCCTATTGACATCAATGGATCTGTGTTTGAGAGAGTGAACAGCTTTAAGTTCCTCGGCTTACACATCACCGAGGATCTCAGATGGTCTGTACATAGACTGTGTAGTGAAAAAAGCACAACAGCACCTTTTTCACCACAGAAAGTTGAACAAGTTTGGTATGACCCCCCCCCCCCCCCACAAATTCTAAGAACTTTCTATAGGGGCACGAATGAGAGTATCCTGACTGGCTGCATCACTGCCAGGTATGGGAACTCTACTTCCCTCGATCGCAAGGCTCTGTAGAGAGCGGTGCGGACAGTCCAGCACAACTGTTGATGTGATCTTCCCACTATTTATGCCATTTACAGAGACAGGTGCGTAAAAAGACCTGAGTCACCCCAACCACAAACTGTTCCAGCTGCTACCATCTGGGAAACAGTACTGCAGTATAAAAGCCAGGATCAGCAGGCTCCAGGACAGCTTCTTCCACCAGGCCATCAGACTGATTAATTCACACTGATGCAATTGTATTTCTATGCTATATTAACTGTCCTGTTGTACATACTATTTATTACAAATTACTATAAATTGCACATTGCACATTTAGATGAAGATGTAATGTAAAGGTTTTTAATCCTCATGTATATGAAGGACGTAAGAAATAAAGTCAATTCAATTCAATTCAAGGCAGCTGTGGAGATCAAGTCTTTGGGTATATTTAAGGCAAAGCTTGATATGTTCTTGATTGGACACAGCATCAACGTTTATGGGGAGAAGGTCGGGGAGTGGAACTGAGCAGGGGAAAAAAGGATCAGCCATAATGAAATGGTGGAGAAGACTTGATAGGCCAAATGGCCTAATTCTACTCCTATATTTTACGGTCTTATGGTCTTTTACTTTCACGATATCAGCAAAGCTCGTTTTGGCTGGTTTGGTTGGAGCAGTTCAGCTTCTAAGCAAACTGTATGCCTTTAAATCCAATGCACTTAGTAAAATAGTCACTTGTTTCTCATTGGCTATTTTATTTGCTTTAAAATGCTGCCTAATTCATTCAGTGTATGATACCTAGTTATCTCTTGTGCAATTGAATGTGTCCATCTTTCTGATGTAGCCATCTATTCCTGCTTTTTTTTTAAATGATTATTATCACCTGGTACTCACTGTTTATGCACCCATGAATTTATCCGTTTCTACCTTTTTTTAATTCGATCATCTCACTGCACTTCTTTTAAAACTCGAAAGTCTCGCTGCACCTTTTTTTAACTCGAACGTCTTACTACACTTCAACAGGTAGGTCATCTCAGGTTTGTTTTAAAAGTTCCTCTTCACCACTGTTATGTTTTGTAACTGCAAAACATAAGAACTAATTGAAAGAAAAACAAGGGAACCAGGAATGCGAGTCTACCTTTGTTTTATTACTTTAAGTGAGGTGGGCACGTATGAAATGGTGGTGTGATAACGTATGCCATTCACATACTTTTACATATAACCCGTAATGCATTATGTAAACAAGAAAGAATGCTTAATTCAACAATATATTTACAATATTACTCAAATATTACTGAAATATTAAATACACAATAGGGAGATTTAGGACCAGAATGCACAGCCTCAGAATTGAGGGATGTCAATTTAGGACAGAGATAAGAAGAATCTTCTTTAGACAGAGGGTGGTGAATCTGTGGAATTCATTGCCACAGACAGCTGTGCATGTTAAGTTATTGGGTATATTTAAGGCAGATGTTGATAGCCTCTTGATTTGTCAGGAAATCAAAGGTCACAGGGAGAAGGTAGGAGAATGGTGGAAAGAGATATTAAATCAGGCATGATGGCACGCTTGATGGGCTGAATGGCCCGGTTCTGCTCCTATGTCATATGGTCTGTGGTAAAATATTCATTAAGGATCTCAGCCACATTCTCCCATCCTGGTAACTGTTCCCCCCCCCCCCCTTTATCCTTGAGTGGTCCTACCCTCTCCCTAATTATCTTCTTGCTCCTGTTGTATGTATAAAATACCTTGGGATTCTCTTTAATCCTATTTGCCAAGGACTTTGCATGGCCCCTCCTGGCTTTCCTAATTCCCTCCTTGAGTTTTTCTGTAATCCTCAGGGACTCTGTTTGATTATAGATTCCTGAGATTTACCTTACTCTTTATCTTTTCTGAAGCATCGAATCCCTGAAACATTAATCACCCATTCTGGTCCCTCTCTCTCAACCAAGTCTCTGTAATGGCCACAACATCATAATTCCATGCACTGATCCATGCTCTTAAGTTCATCGGCTTTACCCATAATACTCCTAGCATTAAAATATACACACTTCAAACTGTCTGTCCCATCTTATCTATTACTTTGCTCCTGCCTATTTTTACTGGCCCTGGCATTTACCTTCCTTTCCATCCCTCCGCTTTCTGACCTGGTGCTCTGGTTCCCATCCTCCCTTGTCAAAGTAGCAGCACTAATGAACCTCCCGAATTCTGCTCATCTGTACTCTCCTGAGAATATCCATCAGGCATTTTGAGGAACTCAGCTACTGCCATATTCTCAGTACCCGTGTGGCACGTAGACTGCCACCTCTGTTTAAAAATTCACTCTGAAGTAGCGGTAAACTATTTGGGGTTGCAGCTTGTGAAACAGGGTGCTGCGGGGTGGGGGGGGGGGTGGGGACAGCTGCCAATAGCAAAGGCTTGTGCATTGCAAGATCCGTTTCGTCCCTCCGGAGAATTAAAAGACTGAGCGAGCAGGGAGGAATGGCACAGGGGTTTTAACCTTCCTTTCATTGTGTGCCCAGAACATGCTGAACAGGCGGTCCTTCAGCGATGTGTTACCAGAGTCACCTAAGTCAGCGCGGAAGAAAGAAGAAGCACGCCAGGCCGAGTTTGTCCGGGTGGGTCAGGTAAGTTACCACCGAACGGTGAAGGATTCTATCAGAAACCGGGAACTACAGGGATATTTAAAGCAGAGGTGAGGTGCCCGAGGATTGGAAGATAGCTAATGTTGTTCCCTGGTGAGATTGTGGAATGAGCTGGATGCATGGTTGATTCCAGTATTTATGAGAGGTTTGAATATGTACGTTGATGTGAGGGATATAGAGGGCTGTGGTCCAGGTGCAAGTTAATGCATGGACAAAGTAATGAAAAACAAGAAAATCTGCAGATGCTGGAAGTCTAAAACAACACACACGCAAACTGCTTACTCTTTTCCATTGATGCTGCCTGGGCTGCTGAGCTCCTCCAGCAGTCTGAGCGTGTTGCTAGGTAAAATAATCGTCTGCCTTGGGCTGGAAGGGCTGAAAGTTCTCTATGACTACAGCTCAAAATGGCTACTCTCTTTCCTTATTGAGCTCAAGCCTCTCTGCACTGTGTCTGCAGTCTGACAGCGCGGTGTCACTTGACTTCAACGAGAAGCATTTTAACAAGTCTCTTAATGAATGCACTGAGCAAACTACACAGAGCCCACTTGACAGCGCAAGGTCGGTCTCTCTCTCCCCTTCATTATCCTTGGCTAAAGGTCGTGTGATCAGCAACGGCTGCCCGATGGAGAGGCAATCATATTAAGATGGTGCTCAGCTGAATTAATTTTCTCCAGACGCAGACGGACAACCCCTTCTATCTGAAATGTTAAAAGCATGACATATACAAAATGGAGCATTGATTACTGGCGATATTTGCATCTTCTCTCAGGGGAGAATGTGCTGAACTTTCAAGTATGTAGGTAATGCAGTGCAGTGAAATGGTGATTTTTCACAATTTCCATATGGCATTCAGCCCATCAAGTGAATGCCAGCTCTCAGGATGATCCCACTCCCCCCCCACCACCACCAATCAAATTTGTTTATTCATTACACGCACGTCGTAGCATACAGTGAAATGTGTCATTTGCATTAATGGCAGTAGCGTAGCGGTTAGAGCGACGCTTTACAGCACCGGTCATCACCGATCGGGATACAATCCCACTGCTCTCTATAAAGAGTTTGTGCGTCCTCCCCGTGTCCACGTGGCTTTCCTCTGGGTGCTTTGGTTTCCTCCCTCATTCCAGAAATGAATGGTTAGTGTTGGTAAGTTCTGTGCAGGACGGGCCGTCTCCAGGCTTCCGTTCAGGTTCAGGTTCAAAGGGGGCACCGGGTGGAATTAAGTCACTGCTTCACGCTTCGTTGGCCTGGGGGAGGGGTGTGGTTACAGAAATCTGATAGAGCTTCCTACTTCCGGTGGGAGTGGCGGCAGCGGGCAGTTGTCTCCTGGACCCTCTCATGATGTCAAGTCCACATTTTCAAGGGCCAGGACACTTGATTAATCAATTCCCCAGACTGCAGGTCCAGACGGACATGAACAAAAATGAGGGAGCAATTGACAGAGGCGATGGGTGTGAAATCATTTCTCAGTTTAACATAGAACAGTGTAGCACGGGAACAGAGCCTTCAGTACGTGATATTGTGCAAATGACACAAAATCCCTACTACCTGCAACTAGTCCGTACCCCTCCTTTTTCATATCCCTCCACTCTCTGCACATTCACGAGCCTATCTAAGAGCCTCTTGAATCACTCTAATGTATCTTCCTACACATCACCCCTGAAAGCACATTCTAGGCATCCACCATTTCCTGTGTGGAAAAAAACTGCCCTGCCCATCTCCTCCAAATCTTCATTTTCATTGTAACATTCAAGATGATATTTGATACTTTCAAATTCTTCGATCTTCCTAACTTGTTGAAGTAGTGAAATCATTTCATTTTCACTCCTGGCCATTTCTGGCATCTCCAAGCATGAATGCTTGAAACTGTAGTGAGCAAAACAGTTCTGAATTCGCTTTCTGCTTATTACCTAACAACTATCAGTGATGAAAATCACTGCTTTTTGAACACAAATACATGTAACTGACACCATTTAAAAACTGCTCACTCTAAAAATAGTCTAGTATCTTATGGCCATACAAGTACATGTGCCTGATGATAGTTAACCTCCTGTCCCAATTAAGTGACATAGTGTCTCCATCAAATGACAGGAGTCTTGGCAATTTGGGGGCCATGCTAGCGTAACGGTTAGTGCAACGCTATTATAGCTTGGGTTGTTCCAGAGATCAGAGGTCAATTCCGGAGCTGTTCTTTAAGGAGTCTTTGTGGAATGCGTGAGTTTTCCCCAGATGCTCCAGTTTCCACCCACAGTTCCAAAACATACCAGGTTGGCTAATCGGTCATTGAAAATTGTCCTGTGATTGATTAGGGTTAATTGGGGCTGCTGGGTGGGGCAGCGTGGTTTGAAAATGGCCTACTCTGTGCTGTATCACTAAATAAATTAGTATTTTCTTGATTAGTTTTTGTTCTTTAAGAGTGTCCCAAATAAGTGACTGCCCCAATTAACTGGAATCCACCGTATCTGTAAATAATAGAATGTCTTTAGTAGACAAATCCCACTGGGAAATGCCACCTGTTCTGTTGTGAATTGTCGATATTTGCCATCTTTCTGACTGCCGATGGGTTCAGAGCTTTGTCCCAAGTTTCTTGAAACCAGGGTCTACCAGACCAGCTGACAAATTCCAGGTGGTGATTGTCGAAGTCAAGTTTATTGTCATCTGTACAAGTACACGTATGCACAAGTGCCTTGAAAATCTTATTTGCAGCAGCACCACAGGCACAGAGCATCGCAGGGAAGACATGCGTA
The DNA here is from genome assembly GCF_048418815.1 of Hemitrygon akajei. Classification (NCBI taxonomy): domain Eukaryota; kingdom Metazoa; phylum Chordata; class Chondrichthyes; order Myliobatiformes; family Dasyatidae; genus Hemitrygon; species Hemitrygon akajei. Next base: position 175,051,228 of record NC_133130.1, on the reverse strand, counting down.
AATTAACAAATTATACAATATTATACAAAAATCACAATTAGAACAGAAATAAGCAAATCCATTCTGGTACAAGGTGGTCATTGTGTTGCTACTCTGATGTAGTAGTTGGGGTTGTGCAGGTTGGTTCAAGAGCTGAAGGCTGAAAGGAAGTAATTGTTCTTGAACCTGGTGTTGTGGGACTTGCTTGACTTGCTGAGATCCTCCAGCATTTTATGTGTCTCAGTCTGACTCAACCATGCTGCCCAGGGTCCTGAGCCAGTGCAGAATCCACTAACTCTGTCCAGGTCCCTCGCCACCAGTAAGGTTGAGCCTGCAGGTCCAAACTCAGTGACAATTGGACTGATATGTGTATATATATATATATATAGATATATATATATATATATGATATGTTAATCCATGGCCTCCTCTACTGTCATGATGAGGCCACATTTAGGTTGGAAAAACAACACCTTATATTGCGTCTGGGTAGCCTCCAGTCAGATAGCATGAGCATCAATTCCTCGAACTTCTGGTAATCCCCCCTACCCCCTTCTCCATTCCCCATCCCCTTTTCCCTCTGTCATCTTATCTCCTTGCCTGCCCATCGCCTCCCTCTGGTGCTCCCCTCCTCCTTCCCTTTTCTTTCTTCCATGCCCTTCTGTCCTGTCCTATCAGACTCCCCCTTCTCCAGCCCTGTATCTCTTTCACCTTCTCTCTCCTCTCCCCCCACCTTTTAAATCCACTCCTCATCTTTTTTTCTCCAGACCTGCTGAAGGGTCTGGACCCAAAATGTTGACTGTAATCATTTCCATGGATCCTGGCCTGCTGAGTTCCTCCAGCATTTTGTGTGTGTGTGTGCTGATTCCATCACCATGCACTGCGGTTTTACAGCTTAAGACTCTTTCTTTCAGGCCCTCAAGCTGAAAACTATCGTGAGAGGCGACGCCCCGACCAGCTTGGTGACAACAGGCCTGTACAGAAAAGAGGTGAGTGTGTTACTGACCGCCCGTCTTCCTCCGTAAACGTTTGAGTGGATGATGTCACTACAGAGCCATAGCTCCAGCAGAGCCTGAGGACTTCCCTCTGTGTCTGAAATACAGTGAGATGTCAATGATCGGCAGAGGGGAGAGTGGAACGGCTGCAGGACTAGGGTCTGGCTTCACTACAGTGCCAGTCTCTCCTCCCACCTGTTATCCTTGTTCATGGCTGTTATCAGACTCTTGAACGGAATTCTCATACACCAAAAGGTGTATCCTTAATCTTGTGATCTACCTCGTGAGACAGATGGTAGCTGTTGGTGTGATTGAGTCAGTTACTAAGTAATGTTAAAATTGTTCAAGGCATTGGTAAGGCTGAATTTGGAGTATTGTGTACAGTTCTGGTCACTGAATTATAGGAAAGATATCAACAAAATAGAGAGAGTACAGAGAAGATTTACTAGAATGTTACCTGGGTTTCAGCACCTAAGTTACAGGGAAAGGTTGAACAAGTTAGGTCTTTATTCTTTGGAGCGTAGAAGGTTGAGGGGGGACTTGATAGAGGTATTTAAAATAATGAGGGGGATAGATCAAGTTGACGTGGATAGGCTTTTTCCATTGAGAGTAGAGGAGATTCAAACAAGAGGACATGATTTGAGAGTTAGGGGGCAAAAGTTTAAGGGTAGCACGAGGGGGAATTTCTTTACTCAGAGATTGGTAGCTGTGTGGAATGAGCTTCCAGTAGAAGTGGTAGAGGCAGGTTCGGTATTGTCATTTAAAGTAAGATTGGATAGGTATATGAATAGGAAAGGAATGGAGGGTTATGGGCTGAGTGCGGGCCAGTGGGACTAGGTGAGTGTAAGCGTCGGCACGGACTAGAAAGGCCAAGATGGCCTGTTTCCGTGCTGTAATTGTTATATGGTTATATGGAAAGAAAGTTCTACAGAAGCCACCAAGGCTGTCGGTGAAGTATGAAACAAGAAGTGAATATCGCCTCAGCTCACCAAGATTGAACAAACCCTAAGACTGACACCAGAATGTTTCACATTATTTGCCTACCTGCACTGAACTTTTCTCTGTACGATAATTTACATACTGCGTAAGCTGCATGAAGGGACTCGATCCGAAAATATCAACTCTGTGTTTCCCTCTATAGGTGCTGCCTCACCCGCTGAGTCAGACAGCAACTATTTCAGAATCAGGTTTAAAATCATTAGCATATGTAGTGAATTTGGTTGTTTTGTGGCAGCCGTACAGTGCAGTACATATTAATAAAAACTATAAATTACAATTATATGTACAAAATAAGTAGGTAGTGCAAAAAGAGAGGGAAAATTGAAAATATTAAAGCTGTGGTCATTGGTCCATGGTCCATTCAGAGGTTTGATGGCAGAGGGGAAGAAGCTGTTCCTGAATCATTGAGTGTGTACCTCCTCCCTGAGGATAGCAATAGGAAGAGGGCATGGCCTGGGTGATGGGGTCATTAATAATGAATGCCACCTTGCTGAGGCATCCCCTTTTGAAGATGTCCTCATTGCTGGGGAGGCTAGTGCCCGTGATGGAGTTGCTGAGTTTTTGTGAGTGAGTTCAAATTTACCCTGTTATCCTGAGGATGTTGACTGACCAGTTGAGTTCTTACAGCATTTTTGTGTGTGTGTGTGTGTGTTACTATATTCTGCATTCTGATTTTCTTCCTACTATCTCAGTGTGATGTACAGAATAATTCGTTTGGATGGCAAGCTTTTCAGTCTCTCCCGGTACGTGTGACAACAATGAACCGATTCCAATTCCATTATCAGACGATGATATCAGGGATAACAAAGCCGCACTTGTTTGTCCATTTCTGGAAAATTAGACCCCATGTTAAGAAACTGAATTACTCAGAAATGATCACCAAAGTAGTATGGTTCTCACGAGAACTCATGGTTCTCATGAGTATTTTGCATATCGTATCCTGGACAATCGGAATCACAGTGTGATACAGCCCCGAAACAGACCCTTTGGCCCATCAAGTATGTGTTGATTATCACATACCAACTTTACCAGAACTTCCTTCATCCTGTTTTATTCTCCCCACACACCCATCAATTTCTCCCGGTTTCTACCTCTCATCTACCTACCAGGGGAAATTTATAGTGGCCAGTTAACTTCTGAACCTGCATGCCTTTGGAATGTGGGAGGAAACTGGATCACGAGGTGCAAGCTCTACGCATTCAGCACCCGAAGCCAGGATTGAACCTTTGGAATGTGGAGGAAACTGGATCACAATAGGGAGAAGGTGCAAACTCTATGTGGTCAGTGCCCGAAGTCAGGATTGAACTTGGGTCCCTGGAGTTATGAAGCAATGGCTTTACTGGCCTTGTCACTGTGCTACCAAAGATAGATTTGCTCAATTTGTCACATGTACATCAATCTCAAGGTTGTGTAAAATATATATACTTCAATAAAAAATGCACTTTGAACTTTGAAACATATAGTGAAATACATTGTTTACAACATCAGCCAACACAGTCTGAGGATGTGTTGGGGCAGCCCTGCTAAGGCAGCTGGCTTCACCTTGCGACACACACATAACGCTGGAGGAACTCAGCAGGTCAGGCAGCATCTATGGAAATGAACAGTTAACGTGTTGAGCCCTTCTTGTATCCCTTTGCAGCCTCCTTCTACCCTCTTTACAATTTGCTTTCTTGCCATCTTTGTAAGACCATAAGACATAGGAGCAGAATTAGATCATTTGGCCCATCGAGTCTGTTCTGTCATTCCATCATGGCTGATTTATTTTCCCTCTCAACCCCATTCTCCTGCCATCTCCCCATAATCTCTGACACCCTTACCAATCAAGAACCTATCAAACTCTGCTTTAAGTGCACCCAGTGACTTGGCCTGCACTGCTATCTGTGGCACTGAATTCCACAGATCCCCCACCCTCTGGCTAAAGAAATTCCTCCCCCCATCTGTGTTCTAAAGGGACATCCTTGTATTCTGAAGCTGTGTCCTCTGGCCCTAGACTCTCCCACTATTGGAAGCATCGTCCCCATATCCACTCTATCAGAGCCTTTCAATTGGGTAGGACTCCTTGAGATACACTGAAGTGTATCCAATATCTTGCATTAGGATCTCAGAGATCTGCAAGAGACCGGAATCTGGAACAATAAGTGATCTGCTGGTGAGTCTCAGCAGGTGACGCAACATCTGATGGGGGTAAGAATCTGTCGACCTGCTGAACTCCTCCAGCAGATGGTTTGTTGCTTATTATTATGCGATAAGCAGACTTCAATTACACTGGTGCCCAAGAAGAACATGGTAACCTGCCTCAGTGACTATCACCCAGAAGCGTTTACATCCAGTGTGATGAAGTAGTTTGAGAGGTTGGTGATGAAACATATCAACTCCTGCCTGAGGAGCAACTGGGATCCACTCCAATTTGCGTAGTGTCACAGCAGGTCAACAGTAGATGCCATTTCATTGGCTCTTTACTCAACCCTGGAACATTTGGACAGTGAAGATGCATACATCAGGATGCTCTTCATTGACTGCAGCTTGGCATTCAATACCATCAACCCCTCAAAACTAATTAATAAGCTCCAAGACCTTGGCTTTAATACCTTCTTGTGCAATTGGATCGTTGATTTCCTCACTTGCAGACTCCAGTTAATTTGGATTGGCAATAACATCTCCTCCACAATCTCCATCAGCACAGGTGCACCACAAGGCTGTGTGCTTAGCCCCCTGCTCTACTGGCTCTAAACTTGTGACTAGGAGGCTAAATGCAGCTCCAATACCATATTTAAATTTGCTGATGGTACCACTGTCTGGTCAAATCTAAAGTGATGACATATAAACATATAGGATGGAGATTGAAAATCAGGATGAGTGGTGTCAGAGCAACAACCTCTCTCTCAATGTCAGCAAGACAAAGCAGCTGATTATTGACTTTAAGAAAAGGAAACTGGAGGTCCATGAACCAGTCCTCATTCGAGGATCAGAGAGCATCAGCAACTTTAAATTCCTTAGTTTTATCATTTCAGGGGAGCTGTCCTGGGACAGCATGTATGTGCAGTTACAAAGAAAGTACAGCAGCGCCTCCACTAACTTAGAAGTTTGCAAATGTTCAGCGTGACATCTAAAGCTTTGACAAACAGAGTGGAGAGTATGTTGACTGGTTGCAGTGTGTCCTGGTATGGAGACAGCAACGCTTTTGACAGAAAAGCCCACTAAAAGTAGTGGATACAGATCAGCCCGTCGCAGGAAAAGCCCTCCCCACTATTGAACACATCTACAAGGAGCATTGTCCCAGGAAGGCAGCATCCATCAGCAGTGACCCCCACCATCCAAGCCATACTTTCTTCTGGTTGCTACATCAGGAATGAGGTACAGGGGCCTCAAGTCCCACACCTACAGGTTCAGGAACAGTTATTACCCCTTCAACCATCAGGCTCCTGAACCAGACGGGATAACTTCACTCACCACAACACACCACCACTGCTCCTACGATCTGTGGACTCACTTTCAAGGATTCTTCATCTCATGTTCTCAATCCTTATTTATTTATTATTATTTTGTGGGGTTTTTTCTCTCTTTTTGTATTCACACAGTTTGCTGACTCTTGCACACTGGTTGTCTTTGTTTTTCATCGAGTCTGTTGTATGTCTTTGTATTTACTGTGAATGCCCACAATAAATGAATCTCAGGGTTGTATATGGTAATGTATATGTAATAAATTTACTTTGGTAGTAAATAGACAACCCCTTAGGAGAACATTATTCTCAACTTGAGTGATCGCATGACTACTACCGTTACGTTTATAGTGACCCACTGTTCCCAGTAGGTGGTTATGTGTGTGTATCAGTAACTGCTGGAAACAGTAGGTCGTTATACATGCAAGTTCACCAGGAACTTTAACCTTTAGAAGCTGAGGGAGATTACTTACCCCTCACGCTGCTGAAATCAGGATTGATCTGCAACCCAACACACATCCCCAGTGTTTTGCTCCTGTGTGTGGAGGGGAGCGATGTGCTAGAGCATCAGTCAGACAGTTGTTCTAACACCTACCAATATCACTCCTTGCACTCTCAATCATCTACTTGAACTTAAACCTTCAAAATACATTTATTATCAAAGTACATATGGATCACTATGTACAACTCTAAGATTTATTTTCTTGCGGGCATACTCAATAAATCCAAAGAATAATAACCATGACAAATTCATGAAAGACCGCACCTACTTTGGTGGACAACCAGTGTGCAAAAGACAACAAACTGTGCAAATACAAAAAGAAAGAAAAAAACAATTAATTGATTAATTAATTAGCAATAGATATTGAGACATGAGATGAAGTGTCCTTGAAACCGACTCCATTGGTTGTGGGAACATTTCAATAATGGGGCAACTGAAGTTGAGTGAAGTTATCCCCTGTGGTTCAAGACTCTGGTGGTTGAGGGATAGTAACTGTTCCTGAAGCTGGTGGTGTGAGTCCTGAGGCTCCTGTACCTTCTTACTGATGGCAGCAGTGAGAAGAGAGCATGACCTGGGTGGTGGCAGTCTCTGATTATAGACCCCACCATCCAGCGGGTGGAGGAGGGAGAAATTGAGGTTTTCTTGAGGAATGTAGCCCACCTAGACCTTATACCACTGCCTTCCTCCCAGTTCCCTGACATAGATGCCCCTCTGCATCTCAAGGGCATCTGAGCTACAGCTTCTTTGTGGCATCCTCCATGTTATTTCCTTCCAGTGATACAGCTTTCCATCGATAGGGCTGTTTACTGATGCCCATCTGGCAAACAATCTTCTGAGATAAAATGACGGGAGATATTGATGTTCAGTTTTCAATTGAAGGTTTGTGGAAGCAGTGTTCATTTGAAGTAGTAAGGGTGGTTGTTTCTAAGGTGTTAAATCGGGTGGCTGTTCCATATGAATTACTGCTGACTGGTGTCATCAGAAGATTAATGCAGACGGTGTTTTAATGCACATTTAATCCCATCAAATTAACTGATGGATGTGTTTGGTGAGCCTTGCTTTGAAAGCCGTTCCCTTTACACCGGAGGATTTCTCTGAACGCCGATTCCTAATTTGTCTCAATGTTGTCTGGAATCTGACCTGAAGCCGTAATTTATCAGTGGTGAATATAGCTTTCATTCTCCTTGAGCAGAGGCATTGAGGCAGGCACATTACATCAGCAACACTTAAGTGATACCGTGGCAACCCTGCGCCTTCTGGTCATTTCCTTTATAACTCAGCAGGATATTGAGGCACCTTCAAAAGGAGAGGACAGTGAAATAAGCGTCTGAATGCCACAAACTGTGGCTCAGTCGGTTAAGGTCGTGATAACAATTTATTGTTCATTTCAAGGCTTGGAAACCTCGCACCAACAAACAAAATAGATTGAATTATCCTTGATTCAGATTCATTTATTTACCACATGTACACTGAGATGCGCTGTGAAATGTGGCATTTGTATTAACAGCTAGCATAACCTAATGATTAAAGATCAGTTTTATTTATCACACGTACATCGAAATGTACCATTTGTGACATAACCTGAAGATTAAAGGTTAGCTATATGTTATGTACATGTGTTGGCGTGTGGCCAAGTGGTTAAGGCATTGATCTAGTGATCTGAAGGTCGCTAGTTCGAGCCTCAGCTGAGGCAACGTGTTGTGACCCTTGAGCAAGGCACTTAACCACACATTGATCTGCGACGACACCGGTGCCAAGCTGTATCGGCCTAAGTGCCCTTCCCTTGGACAACATCGGTGGCGTGGAGAGGGGAGACTTGCAGCATGAGCAACTGCCGGTCTTTCATGCAACCTTGCCTAGGCCTCAGTCAACATCAAAATCGATGAACAGCTGAAGAAGAAGACGTATACATCACAACGGCGAAACACACAGTGAAATGCTTTCTTTGCATCAGCGACCAACGCAGTCCGAGATGTGTCTGGGGGGCGGCCTGCAGGTGTCGCCATGCTTCCGGTGCCAACATAGCATGACCACAACTTACTGACCCTAACTGTACGTCTTTGGAATGTGGGAGGAAACCGGAGCACCCAGAGGAACGTACAAGCTCATAAAAGACAGCAGTGGGAATTGAACCCCAATTTTGCAGCTGCCGCTATAAAGTGTTACGCTATTTTGCCACTCCTAAGGATGTTCTGGGGCAGCCTACAAGTGTTGACACGCACTCTGGCCAAGATAGATTGCCCACAACGTTCAACACAACAACAGCCGAACAAACTGCTTTCCTCCCTCACACGACCACAGACAGGCCTCCAGTCCCAGCACAAGCCACCCCTGCAATCCTTGGCCCTGGACTCTCAGACTTGCAGACAGTGGGCCCAGCAAGTGAGGGAATCCTTCTCTGGGACCGGAGTTTATGAGTCATTTCTGAACTGAGTGGCTTTCCAGGCCATAGTCCAGTCATATATCTTTGGATCTGGAGTCACGTACAAGCCACTTCAGGCAAGAACTGTAGACTTGGTAGAAGGACATTGGGCAGATGATCATGACAACAGCCTATTATTATTATTGACACTAAACATTTCATTGCAGATATAGTTAATTGCTTGAATTTAAATTCTTTATCTGCTGAAATGGGATTGCATCAATACTCCAGGCCTCTGGATAGTGTGGCATCCATTATGAAGGATCCCCATCACCCACAACATTCTCTCTTCTCATTGCTACCATCAGGAAGGAGGTACAGGAGCCTGAAGACACACACACACAGTCAGCGATTCAGAAACAGCTTCTTCCCCTCTGCCATCAGATAGACATTGAACCCATGAACACTACCTCACTACTTTTTTTCCTCTTTTTGCTCTATTTATTTATATATATATATGTATTTCTTACTGTAATTTACAGTTCTTATTATTATGTACTGCATTGTACTGCTGCCACATAACAAGAAATTCCACGACATATGCCGGTGATATTAAACCTGATTCCGATATAAGAAGGAAGAACAACAGAAAGGCAAAATGAATCATATTTTAAGCTTTTTGTTCCATTCTGTAAGCTTGAATGATTGCTGTAACAACTTACTGAGGGTAATAACTGGGGCACCACAGTAACATGGTGCTTAGCACAGTGCTGTTACAGCTCGGGGCGTTGGAGTTGGGAGTTTAATTCCCTCTGTTGTCTGTGAGGAGTCTGTACCTTCTCCTCGTGACTGTGTGGGTTTCCTTCCACAGTCCAAAGACCTACTGGTTGGTAGGATAATTGGTCATCGCAAATTGTCCTGTGATTAGGCTAGGGTTAGGTATCTCTGAACATAAATAAAATTAATCATATTTATTTATTAATTCGCAATATAAAATTGGGTGCACAAAATAAGTAGCACAGTGCAGTCGATCCTTGAGGGGACTAAACAGACACAATGCTAATACATCACAAAGCTGGTTGCAATTCTTCGTTTTAAGACCATAAGACAGAGGAGCAAAATTAGGCCATTTGGCCCATCGAGTCTGCTCCACCATTCCATCATAGCTGATTTATTATCCCTTTCATCCCTGTTCAGAATCAGAATCAGGTTTAATATCACCGACATATGTCATGAAATTAGTTGTTTTGTGGGCAGAAGCACACTGCTGTACATAATCATAAAACACTATAAATTACAACAAGAAATATTATTTAAAAATAATTAATTAATAGTGCAAAAGAGAGCAAAAATAGTGAGGTAGTGTTCATGGATTAATTGTCCCAGAAATCTGATGAGGTAGAGGTTGTTCCTGTCTTCTCCTCGTAACCTTTGACACCCTTACTTATCAAGATCCCATCAAACTGCACTCCAAATATATCCACAGATTCACCCCCCTCCCCCCCCCCCCCCCCGGGTAAAGAAATCCTTCCTCATATCTGTTCTATGATGTCCTTTTGTTCTGAGGCTGTGCCCTCTGTTCCAAGACTCACCCACTACAGGAAACATCCACATCCACTCTATTGAGACCTTTCAATATTCAATAGGTTTCAATGAGATCCGCCCCAAATGCCACCTCCACTCATTCTTCTAAACTCCAGCCAGTACAGGCCCAGAGCTCCTCACACTTCAACACTTTCATTCCTGGGATCATACTTGCGAATGTCCTGTTGATCCTCTCCAATGTCAAAACCGCTCACAATACTCAAAGTGTGGCCTGACCAAAGCCTCATGAGGCCTCAGCATGACGTCCTTGCTTTTCCGTTCTAGGCCTCTGGAAATGAATGCCAACATTGCTTTTGCCTTCCTTACTACCGATTCAACCTGCAAGTTAAATTTAAGGGTCCTGCATGAGGACTCCTAAATCCCTTTGCACCTCTGATTTCTGAATTTGCTCCTCGTTTAGAAAATGGTCTACACCTGTACTCCTTCTAACAAAGTGCATGGTAATACAGTTCCCTACACCGTATTCCATCTGCCACTTCTTTGCCCATTCTCTCAATCTGTCCAAGTCCTTCTGCAGACCCCCTGTTTCCTCAACTCTACCTGCCCCTCCACCTACCTTCGTATCATCGGAAATCTGACCACAAAGCCATCAAATCCGTCATCCAGATCATTGATATATAATACAAAATGAAATGCTCCAACAGCCAACCAGACAAAGGCTCCCTTTATTCCCACTCTATGCTTCCTGCCAGTCAGCCAATCCTCTGTCCATGCTAGTATTTTTCCTGTAGCTCTGAGGGCTCTTACCTTGATTAACAGCCTCAGGAGCAGCTCCTTGAAGTGACTAACCTGCTACAGTGCTCATGCATCACTCAGCTGTTGGTCTCCCCCCCTCCACCCCCACTAAGGGAAAGTTTGATGGCTGCGATTCTCTGTGGCTGAGTGATTCCAAGGATAAAACAAGAATGGGAATAAACAGGAAAGGGATTTAAAGCAACACACACAAAATGCTGGAGGAACTCAGCAGGTCAAGCGGCATTTATGGAAATGAACATTTCAGGCCAAGACCCTACTTCATCACTGGAAAGGAAAGGGGTAGACACCAGAATAAGAAGATGGGGGAGGGGTAGGAGGACAAACTGGAAGCTGATAGGTGAAGCCAGGTGGATGGGGGAGTGGGGATGACGTAAGAAGCAGAGAGGAGATAGGTGGAAAAGACGAAGATCCGGAGAAGAATGAATCTGATAGGAGAGGAGAGCGGATCGTGAAAGAAAGGGAAGGAAGATGGTCACCATGGGGAGGTGATAGGCGAGGAGAAGAGGTAAGAGATCAAAGTGGGGAAATGAACAAGGCGGAGGGGAAAAGGTCACCGGAAGTTGGAGAAATCAGTGTTCATGCTGTCAGGTTGGCGACTACCCAGGCTGAATATAAGGTGTTGCTCCTCCAAGCTGAGAGTGGACTCACCATGGCAGAAGAAGAGGCATGGACTGACATGTCAGAACAGGAAAGGGGGTAGGATTTGAAATGATTGGCTACCGGAAAATTTTGCTTTTCCATGATGCAAAATTCAAAATAGGTTAATTTCATTTCCTGTACACAAGTGTAAGAAGAACGAAATAATTTTTTGGATCAGATACAGCACAAAAGAAAAAACACAAAAGACAAAGAACATAATAATAATGATAACAAAAAGCACACAATAAATATAAATATATACGATATCTTATATAGATATGTCCATAAAGTGACACTGGGCTGTACATAATGTGACTGACAGGAAATAATAAAGTAGTGGTGGGATTAGTGGGTGGAGGTGTTGATCAGCCTTGCTGCTTGGGAAGGTAACTGTTTTTGAGTCTGGTGGTCCTGGCGAGGATGGAACGTAGCCTCCTCCCTGATGGGAGTGGGACAAACGGTCCATGAGCAGGGTGCTGGGATCCTCCCTGATGGGAGTGGGACAAACAGTCCATGAGCAGGGTGCTGGGATCCTTCCTGATGCTACTGGCCTTTTTCTCCCCAGCACCTTTCTCTACACGTGTCCTCGATGGCAGGTCGGCTAGTGCCGGCGTTGCTTTGGGCAGTTTTGACTACCCGTTGTAGAGTCTTCCTGTCCGCCACAGAGCAGTTTCCGTACCCTGCAGTGATGCAGCTTGTCAGGACGCTGTCCACTGCAAATCTGCAGAATGATGTGAGTATGGATGTGCAAAGTCCAGCTCTCTTCAGCCTCCTCAGAGAGTAGAGTTGTTGCTGAGCTTTCTTGTGTGTGCAGGATGTGTTCTGGGTCGGTGAGAAGCTGTATATGATGTGGACTCTCCTTTCTGTTTCCATTGCTATGCCACTTACGTAAAGAGCGGTGCGAGTGGTGTGCCTTCTCCTTTGTCTTGTTGACATTACGGATTAGGTTATAGGCCTGGCACCTTCTGCCTCTGTAGGCTGCCTCATCAATGTTGGTGATGGGCCCCACCACTGTCGTGTCATCGGCGGACTCGATAATGCGATTGCTCAAGTGTTTGTCCATGCAGTCACGCGTGAGCAGAGTGTATAGTAATGGTCTCAGCACATGCCCCGGGGGATGATGGGGAGAGAGGAATGGTTGTGCATCTTGACTTTCTAAGGTCTGTTGGTTAGGAAGTACAGAACCCTGTTGCATAGTGGTGTATTTAGACCAAGGAGTAAGAGTTTGTGGTTGGGGCTGAGGGGCTCCACAGAGCAGTCTCACCAATGTAGAGGAGGCTACATTAGGAAGCAGCAAACACAGTAGATGAAACCAACAGATTCACAGCTGAAGTGTTGCCTCACGGGGAGGAATTAATTGGGAGAAGGACTAGAGAGGAACTGGCCCAAAGATGATGTTGGAAGTCACTGTGTGAAGAAATGCTGAGCACAGTAACACGTTTGTGAGGTATCTTCATAAGTACTTGAGTGACAGAGCTGGGAAGTGGGATCAGCCAAATATTGTGATTGTTGGTTGACATGGCGACAGTCAGCTAAATAGTTCCATTCTTTTCTGTAGTTTTCTATGATTCATTGGAGAAGCTTGTCTCCACTCAAAAGCATTTGACAGACCTGAATGGATTACTTTCTAAATGAACGGCTTTAAATTGATTTCAAAAAGCAACTGGCTGTATTGAATCAGTGAGGAATACCTCAGTAAGGAAAAGTCTGTCTGGAGGGTACATCGCTGCAACAGACATTGAGCCTGGCCAATTCAGAGATTCAAGAGGGAGCAGACTTCCTGTGTCTGAGTATGGCAATGCGCCAGCATCTGTGAAAGAGCTAGTTTGGAATTTAATTATACTCAAAGCATTACCTCTCAGCCATCGGAGAGGGTAGCTACACTCACCCCAACACTGAACTGATTCCACAGCCTATGGACTCACTATTAAGAAGTGTAAAAATACGTCCTTAAAAACGTCCATATAAAAGCACGTTCTCGATATTTATTGCTTATTTATTTATTTATTATTATTATTACTTTTTTTTCTCTTTTTTTGTATTTGCAGATTTTTGTCTTTTGCACATTGGCCGTTCGTCTATAGTTGTGTGCATTTTCATAAATTATATTGTATTTACTCAGAATGCCTGCAAGAAACTGAATCCCAGGGTAGTATATGGTGACATGTATGTATTTTGATAATGGATTTTGAACTTTGAGAGGAAGCCTTCACCATTTCAACGTGTCAGGCAGCATCTATGGAGGGAAATGGACAGTCACCGTTGCAGGTTGAGACCCTGCATCAGGACTGTTATGGAATCCCACTGGGTTCCATAATCTTGAATTTTGGAACAATTTTACATTACAGCTCCTATGAAATAGGTTTCATTGGTTGGCTTTGATCATTGTGGCATGTTGTACTAGACATCAACTTCTCAGTCAGATCACCTCAATGTTTTTTTTGTCTACTTTGCTTGCAGCCCTGGGAACCTCAGTGTTTCTGCAACAATTTTCCCCTCGAAATCATCTGCAGCGATTCCTGGGGCCAGTCGTTACTGATTTCCACAGAAGCTGGGGTTCTGCTGTTGGACGGTTAGTGTGATGACAATTTTGGACTAGTTTTCAGTGTTTTTTACTGTGTAGTGGCTGCGTGTGTGTGTGTGTGTGTGCGTGTGTGCGTGTATGTGTGTTTGTGTGTGTGTTTTCCTCTCAACCCCATTCTCATACCTTCTCCCCATAACACCTTGACTACCCAAGAATCTATCAACCTCCCCTTTAAATATACCCAATGTCTTGGCCTCCACTGCTGTCTGTGGCAATGAATTCCAAGACATTCCTCCTAGAACCAGGGGGCACAGTCTATTCAGAGGCTGTGCCTCGTGGTCCTAGACTCCCCACTGTAGGAAACATCCTCCCCACATCCACTCTATCTAAACTTTCCAATGTTTTAATAAGTTCCCCCCTCTTTCTTCTAAACCCTAATGAGTGCAGACCCAGAATCATTAAAACCCTCTGGTCATCTCTTTGGAATATCTGCACTCCTTTAGTTTGTGTTCCCTTAGCATCCCGGAATGGACTGTTCAGATCCCAAGCCTGGAATTCCCTCCCTAAATCATTTAAGGTTCTCCTGTAAATGATCGAGGATCAATTTTACTCACCATATGTATTTACGTGTATTAGGAATTTGCTGTGCTGTGGTTGGTCAGGCATGACATGCAACAAAAAGCAACATTGAATAATTACAAAGAATAAAGAATTACATAAAAAATAAAGTTGGAGGATAAATATAGATGTGGACTAAAATTTGCAAAACTATATAAATACCAACATTTAGAATGTAAACTGCATTATAAACAGTGGTTTAAAGTGTTTACAGTGGAGTGGTGGGGGTAATAGATTGGGGAGGCTAACTAGAATGGTTGATCAGATTAACCACTTGGGGGATGAAACATTTAAAATGGCATGAAGTTTTTATTTTAATACTCTGTAGTGCTGAGTAGATGTGAGCTTTTCGATAAGGTAGTTTGCAGGGTGTATAGTATCCATAATGATCTTTCCTGCCCGTTTCTTTGCCCTGCCTACATACAAGCTCTGCTGTGATAGTAGAACGCAGCCAATGGCCTTTTCTGCTGACCTGACAGTTCACTGTGCTTTTTAAATATCGTGAGAGAATGCTACGCCAAACACCAGTAATGGCTGATGTGAGGATTCTCTCTCTGATGGCACTGGAGGGTGTTGGATGTGAGGATTCTCTCTCTCTGATGGCACTGGAGGGTGTTGGATGTGAGGATTCTCTCTGATGGCACTGGAGGGTGTTGGATGTGAGGATTCTCTCTGATGGCACTGGAGGGTGTTGGATGTGAGGATTCTCTCTCTCTGATGGCACTGGAGGGTGTTGGATGTGAGGATTCTCTCTGATGGCACTGGAGGGTGTTGGATGTGAGGATTCTCTCTCTCTGATGGCACTGGAGGGTGTTGGATGTGAGGATGCTCTTTCTGATGACACTGGAGGGTGTTGGATGTGAGGATTCTCTCTCTCTGATGGCACTGGAGGGTGTTGGATGTGAGGATGCTCTTTCTGATGACACTGGAGGGTGTTGGATGTGAGGATAATCTGATGGCACTGGAGGGTGTTGGATGTGAGGATTCTCTCTCTCTGATGACACTGGAGGGTGTTGGATGTGAGGATTCTCTCTCTCTCTGATGGCACTGGAGGGTGTTGGATGTGAGGATTCTCTCTGATGGCACTGGAGGGTGTTCGATGTAAGGATTCTCTCTCTCTGATGGCACTGGAGGGTGTTGGATGTGAGGATAATCTGATGGCACTGGTGGGTGTTGGATGTGAGGATTCTCTCTCCCTGATGACACTGGAGGGTGTTGGATGTGAGGATTCTCTCTCTCTCTGATGGCACTGGAGGGTGTTGGATGTGAGGATTCTCTCTCTCTCTGATGGCACTGGAGGGTGTTGGATGTGAGGATTCTCTCTCTCTGATGGCACTGGAGGGTGTTGGATGTGAGGATTCTCTCTCTCTGATGGCACTGGAGGGTGTTGGATGTGAGGATTCTCTCTCTCTGATGGCACTGGAGGGTGTTGGATGTGAGGATTCTCTCTCTCTGATGGCACTGGAAGATGTTGGATGTGAGGTTTCGCTCTCTCTGATGACACTGGATGGTGTTGGATGTGAGGATTCTCTCTCTGATGGCACTGGAGGGTGTTGGATGTGAGGATTCTCTCTCTCTCTCTGATGGCTCTGGAGGGTGTTGGATGTGAGGATTCTCTCTCTCTGATGGCACTGGAGGGTGTTGGATGTGAGGATTCTCTGTGATGGCACTGGAGGGTGTTGGATGTGAGGATTCTCTCTCTCTGATAGCACTGGAAGATGTTGGATGTGAGGTTTCGCTCTCTCTGATGACACTAGAGGGTGTTGGATGTGAGGATTCTCTCTCTCTGATGACACTGGAGGGTGTTGGATGTGAGGATTCTCTCTCTCTCTCTGATGGCACTGGAGGGTGTTGGATGTGAGGATTCACTCTCTGATGGCACTGGAGGGTGTTGGATGTGAGGATGCTCTCTCTGATGGCACTGGAGGGTGTTGGATGTGAGGATTCTCTCTCTCTGATGGCACTGGAGGGTTTTGGATGTGAGGATTCTCTCTCTCTCTGATGGCACTGGAGGGTGTTGGATGTGAGGATGCTCTCTCTGATGACACTGGAGGGTGTTGGATGTGAGGATTCTCTCTCTGATGGCACTGGAGGGTGTTGGATGTGAGGATTCTCTCTGATGGCACTGGAGGGTTTTGGATGTGAGGATTCTCTCTCTCTGATGGCACGAGGGTGTTGGATGTGAGGATTCTCCCTCTGATGTCACTGGAGGGTGTTGGATGTGAGGATTCTCTCTGATGGCACTGGAGGGTGTTGGATGTGAGGATTCTCTCTCTCTGATGGCACTGGAGGGTGTTGGATGTGAGGATTCTCTCTCTGATGGCACTGGAGGGTGTTGGATGTGAGGATTCTCTCTGATGGCACTGGAGGGTGTTGGATGTGAGGATTCTCTCTGATGGCACTGGAGGGTGTTGGATGTGAGGATTCTCTCTGATGGCACTGGAGGGTGTTGGATGTGAGGATTCTCTCTCTCTGATGGCACTGGAGGGTGTTGGATGTGAGGATTCTCTCTGATGGCACTGGAGGGTGTTGGATGTGAGGATTCTCTCTCTCTGATGGCACTGGAGGGTGTTGGATGTGAGGATGCTCTTTCTGATGACACTGGAGGGTGTTGGATGTGAGGATTCTCTCTCTCTGATGGCACTGGAGGGTGTTGGATGTGAGGATGCTCTTTCTGATGACACTGGAGGGTGTTGGATGTGAGGATAATCTGATGGCACTGGAGGGTGTTGGATGTGAGGATTCTCTCTCTCTGATGACACTGGAGGGTGTTGGATGTGAGGATTCTCTCTCTCT
The DNA here is from genome assembly GCF_048418815.1 of Hemitrygon akajei. NCBI lineage: Eukaryota > Metazoa > Chordata > Chondrichthyes > Myliobatiformes > Dasyatidae > Hemitrygon > Hemitrygon akajei. Next base: position 175,034,010 of record NC_133130.1, on the reverse strand, counting down.
CTGATGGCACTGGAGGGTGTTGGATGTGAGGATTCTCTCTGATGGCACTGGAGGGTGTTCGATGTAAGGATTCTCTCTCTCTGATGGCACTGGAGGGTGTTGGATGTGAGGATAATCTGATGGCACTGGTGGGTGTTGGATGTGAGGATTCTCTCTCCCTGATGACACTGGAGGGTGTTGGATGTGAGGATTCTCTCTCTCTCTGATGGCACTGGAGGGTGTTGGATGTGAGGATTCTCTCTCTCTGATGGCACTGGAGGGTGTTGGATGTGAGGATTCTCTCTCTCTGATGGCACTGGAAGATGTTGGATGTGAGGTTTCGCTCTCTCTGATGACACTGGATGGTGTTGGATGTGAGGATTCTCTCTCTGATGGCACTGGAGGGTGTTGGATGTGAGGATTCTCTCTCTCTCTCTGATGGCTCTGGAGGGTGTTGGATGTGAGGATTCTCTCTCTCTGATGGCACTGGAGGGTGTTGGATGTGAGGATTCTCTGTGATGGCACTGGAGGGTGTTGGATGTGAGGATTCTCTCTCTCTGATAGCACTGGAAGATGTTGGATGTGAGGTTTCGCTCTCTCTGATGACACTAGAGGGTGTTGGATGTGAGGATTCTCTCTCTCTGATGACACTGGAGGGTGTTGGATGTGAGGATTCTCTCTCTCTCTCTGATGGCACTGGAGGGTGTTGGATGTGAGGATTCACTCTCTGATGGCACTGGAGGGTGTTGGATGTGAGGATGCTCTCTCTGATGGCACTGGAGGGTGTTGGATGTGAGGATTCTCTCTCTCTGATGGCACTGGAGGGTTTTGGATGTGAGGATTCTCTCTCTCTCTGATGGCACTGGAGGGTGTTGGATGTGAGGATGCTCTCTCTGATGACACTGGAGGGTGTTGGATGTGAGGATTCTCTCTCTGATGGCACTGGAGGGTGTTGGATGTGAGGATTCTCTCTGATGGCACTGGAGGGTTTTGGATGTGAGGATTCTCTCTCTCTGATGGCACGAGGGTGTTGGATGTGAGGATTCTCCCTCTGATGTCACTGGAGGGTGTTGGATGTGAGGATTCTCTCTGATGGCACTGGAGGGTGTTGGATGTGAGGATTCTCTCTGATGGCACTGGAGGATGTTAGATGTGAGGATTCTCTCTGATGGCACTGGAGGGTGTTGGACGTGAGGATTCTCTCTCTCTGATGACACTGGAGGGTGTTGGATGTGAGGATTCTCTCTCTGATGGCACTGGAGGGTGTTGGATGTGAGGATTGTGGTTTCGTCTTTGATGTTGAATAACATTGCCACTATTAGGAAATTTAGCTGTTGGAATTGTGATGGAACTTACAAATTCAAAAGCCCTGTTTCTTTAAATGCCTTAAATACGTTTATTAATGGTCACTGTTTAATTAAAGAGCTGCATCTCAACTTATGTTCTTATCTGTGATGTTTGATATTCTTACATTGCACACATCTGTCTGAACCTCAGGTCAGTATCAGGCTCTAGATTATCTGTACGATGTGACCAACATGTGCAAAACATTATTTTGGGGGATTTTAACCAGGCCAGCTTGAAAATGTCATGATTGGTTCTTCGCAAATTTTTCTACAGAATTGGCTTGTCTTTGCCTTCTCCTGGGCAGTGTCTTCACACGGCGGGTGACCCCAGCCATTACCAATCTTCTTCTTCATGTGCCTTGTGGGTTACACGCTTGGAACGATCCCTTGCAGCGTCGATATCACGCGCATTTGGATCTGTTAGTTCTTTCACACTGTCCATATATTTTCTTCTTTGCCTTCCTCTTCTGCATTTCCCAGGCATATGGCCTTGTAATGTAAGGTATTCTATTTCTCCCTTTCTGAGACATGGTCCAAAAGTTTAAGATTCCTCTCATTGAATGTTCTCATTAAAGATCTTTTCTTATGGGCATGTTGGAGTACTGTCTCATTAGTTACACCATCTCTATATGATATTTTCAGAATTCTTCTAAGAAATCTGTTGTTTCTAAGTTTCTGTGGAGTTCTGGTGTTATGGTCCATGTTTCAGAATCATACAGCAAGATTGACCAGATGTAACATTTTAGTAGCCTAAGCCTTGTTGTCATAAAAATGTGTGTGTTGGTAAAAATGGGTTTCCTTTTTTTGGAAGTTGGTTTTGGCAATGGCAATTCTTCTTTTTATTTCTACTTTACTTCTAGCATCTTGTGATACAAAGCTACCAAGGTAACTAAAGCTGATCTTTTGTTCAATCTCTTGGTTACCGATGTACAATTGGCAGGTGGGAGTATCCTGCTGTTTTGATATTACCATACATTTGGTTGTTTTCACAGTTGATGGTTAGACCAAAATCTGCACTTGTTTGTACTACTTTGTCTAGGAGGATTTGTAGGTCTTCTGCAGCACTTGCTATTAGGGTGGTATCGTCTGCATATCTTACATTGTTGATGTTAACACCTCCAATTTTTATTCCATCTAGGTCTTCTATTTCTCTGAGAATCATTTCACTATAGATATTAAATAATTCCGGTGAGGCAAAGCATCCCTGTCTAACTCCTCTTTGAATTACTCTTCAGAAATTGTCTGCCTGGTGTCAGTAGTTGCATAACCAGGTCTTGTGATATGCATCAGATGCTCACACGACCATCCACCCCCTGCTCCCATGGCTTCACATGACACTGATCGGGGGCTAAGCAGGTGCTGCACCTTGCCCAAGGGTGACCTGCTGACTGTTAGAGAGAAGAAGCACCTTACACCTTCTTTGAAAGAGACGTATCAAAAAAAAGTAGTGAGGTAGAGTTCATCGGTGCAATGTCCGTTCGGAAATCTGATAATAGAGGGTAAGGAGCTGTTCCTGAAATGTTGAGTGTTTGCCATCAGGCTCCTGTACTTCCTTCCTGATGATAGCAATGAGATGAGGGCATGTCCTGGTGATGGGGGTGCTTAATGATGGATGCTGCCTTTTTGAGGCATTGCTCCTTGAAGATGTTCTGGACTCTATGGCACACTAGTGCCTTGAAATCTCTAAACAGCCTTTACTCTGCATCTCCCTAATATCAATGTCCACCTTCTGTCTCTATCTCAAGTTGGGTTTGGTCAAACTCCAGTGAAGTGCCTCAAGCATTTCTATCCTCTTGTTATTGATAGAGGAGCCGCTCAATTCTAAGGGAGGTACAAATCTTAAAATTCTGCCTTGAATCCTCCAATATTCCAGCAGTGGGGTTAATTGGCCTTTGGTTAACTAATAGCAGTGGGTGGAACTCAGCAAGTGCAGGCTCGAGCTTGCAGGGAAAGGATTGGAACAGTTTGGAGATGGTGTATGCAATGTCAAGTTTCTAATCACACAGGGTATTAATTATGTGCAAGCACACAGTAAAATAATTATAAGAAAATGAGTTCTGTACCTAATAAAGTGGCCACTGAGTGTATGTTTGTGGTCTTATGTTGCTGTTGTCTATCCAGTTCAAGGTTTGGAGATGTTCTTCTGCACACCACTGTTGTAATATGTGGTTACTTGAGTTACTGTTGTCTTCCTGTCAGCTTGAACCATCTGGCCATTCACCTTTGACCTCTCTCATTAACAACATGTTTTCACCCACAGAACTAACAGTCACTGGATGTTTTATTGTTTTTCAAACAATTCTCTGTAAACTCCAGAGACTGTTGTGAGTGAAAATCCTAGGAGATCAACAGTTTCTGATTACTCAAACCACCCTGTCTGGCACCAACGGTCAAAGTCACTTACATCATATTTCTTCAAACATTCTGATATTTGTTCTGAACAGCAACTGAACCTCTTGACCATGTCTGCTTGCTTTTATGCATTGAATTGCTACCTCATGATTGGCTAATTAGATATTTGCATTAACAGGGAAATGTAAGTTTAATGATTATAAGATATAGTTTTGAAACGTAAAAAAGATAATGAGGAGTCAGCACTCTGACAGTATAACTCTAGTCTGGTTTCAACTCCGTTAATTTGTATAATTGTATTTGATTCATTTTAAATTTGATTGGGCTTTAATTGGACCACCAGTTATTTGTGTGATGAGTTGCAGGCTACAATATAAAAATTTCTAGCATTTTATCCCAGGTTCCTGAGGGACAGGGAAAGGGTTAATTGATATTTTTGTAGGATGAATCTAACTGTGGTCTAATTTTAGCTCTGGTTGTTTTTGGTCCATACAGAGGGGCAAAGCCCAGTGCCAGTGTTTGACAGGACACTACCAGTGAAACAGATGGATATCTTAGAAACTCAGGACCTCTTCCTCTGCCGAGCTGATAAAGGTAACTGTAATGAGGACTAATTAACAGAAGGACAGATGCATATAGCCACCATCATGACCTCACTTCCCCCTACCCAACCACAAGGACTTGCAATGTGTCAACTATTTTTAAAGGAAAAAATGATTATCTTTATTTGTCACATGTACAGTGCCTATAAAAAGTATTCACCTCCTTGGAAGTTTTCATGTTTTAGTGTTTTATAACATTGAATCACAGCGGATTTGATTTGGCGTTTTTGACACTGATCAACAGAAAAGACTCTTTGGTGTCAAAGTGAAAATATATTTTTTCAAATTGGTCTAAATTTATTAGTTATTAAACACAAAATAATTGATTGCATAATTACTCACCCCTTTCAAGAGAGTATGTAGTAGATGCACCTTTGGCAGCAATTACAGCCTTGAGTCTGTGTGGATAGGTCTCAGTCAGATTTGCACATCTGAACACTGCAAGTTCTCCCCGTTCTTCTTTACAAAACTATTCAAGCTGTCAGATTGCGCAGGGGTTGTGAGTGAACAGCCCTTTTCAAGTCCAGTCACAAATTCTCAGTTGGATGGAGGTCTGGACTCTGACTTGGCCTCTCCAGGACATTAATTTTGTTGTTCTTAAGCTACTCCTGTGTAGCTTTGGCTTTATGCTTGGGGTCATTGTCTTGTTGGAAAACAAGTCTTCTCCCAAGTCACATTTCTTTTGCAGACTGCATCAGGTTTTCCCCCCAGGATTTCCCTGTATTTTGCTGCACTCATTTTACCCTCTACCTTCACAAGCCTCCCAGTGGAGCATCCCCACAGCAGGATGCAGCTCACCAGCATGCTTCACGATAGGGATGGTGGGTTTTGATGATGTGTGGTGTTTGGCTTACACCAAACATAGTGTTTAGACTGATGGCCAAAAACTCAGTTTTGGTAGACCATAGAAACTTTTTCCAGCTGACTTCAGAGTCTGGCAAACTCTAGCTGAGATTTCATGTTTTTTTCGACAGTGGCTTTCTCTTTGCCACTCTCCCTTAAAGCTGCGACTGGTGAAGCACCCGGGCAACAGTTGTTGTATGCAGAGTCTCTCCCATCTCAGCCACTGAAGCTTGTAACTCCTCCAGAGTTGTCACTGGTCTCTTGGTGGCCTCCCTCACTAGTCCCCTTCTTGCACGGTCACTCAGTTTTAGAGGACAGCCTGCTCTAGGCAGATTTACAGCTGTGCCATATTCCTTCCGTTTCTTGATGATTGACTTAACTGTATTCCAACAGATATTCAGTGACTTGGAAATTTTCTTGTATCCGTTTGCTGACTGGTGCTTTTCAATAACCTTTTCACGTGGTTCCTTGGCATGCTCTTTTGTCTTCATGGTGTTGTGTTATGCCAAGCAGCTGGACCTTCCATACAGGTGTAGTTTTAGTATTATCAGTTGAAACACCTTGACTGCACAGATGTGATCTCCATTTAACGAATTTTAAGACCATAAGACAAAGGAGCAGAAGTCGGCCATTCGGCCCATCGAGTCTTTTCCGCCATTTCATCATGAGCTGATCCAATCTTCCCTTTAGTCCCATTCCCCCGCCTTCTCAGCATAACCTTTGATGCCCTGACTACACAGATACCTATCAATCTCTGCCTTAAATACACCCAATGACTTGGCCTCCATCACCGCCTGTGACAACAAATTCCATAGATTCACCACCCTCTGGCTAAAAAAATCTTTTTGCATCTCTGTACTGAATGGGCGCCCTGCAATCCTCAAGTCATGTCCTCTCGTACTAGACTCCCCCACCATGGGAAACAACTTTGCCACACCAACTCTGTCCATGCCTTTCAACATTCGAAATGTTTCTATGAGGTCCCCCCTCATTCTTCTAAACTCCAAGGAGTACAGTCCAAGAACGGTCAAACGTTCCTCATATGTTAACCCTCTCGTTCCCAGAATCATTCTAGTGAATCTTCTCTGAACCCTCTCCTCTAGAATTATGTGACATCTAAACCCATTTGTCTGAACCAGTGATCATTTGGTGTGTCATATTAAAGGGGGTGAATACTTATGCACTCAATAGTTTTGTGTTTTATATTTGCAATTAATTTAGATCACATTGAAGAGGTCTGTTTTCACTTTGACACGAAGGAGTTTTTCTGGTGATCAGTGTCAAAAAAGCAAAATTAAATCCACTGTGATTCAATGCTGTAAAACAATAAAACATGAAGATTTCCATGGGAGGTGAATACTTTTTTTATAGGCGTGGCACATCGAAACATACAGTGAAATGCATCGGTCGTGTCAGTGACCAGCACAATCTCAGAATATGCTGGGGGGGAGCTGGTCGTGGTGCAGCTCACAATTGTTGTCTTGTCTCCAGCATCAAATTTGCATGCCCACGAATTACTAACCCGTACTAACTATACATCTTTGGAATGAGGGAGGAAGCCCACACAGACATGGGGTTAATAGAATAGAATAGAACTTTATTGTCATTGCTTGAGACAATGAGATTCCAGTCCGTGCAAAACAGATATTTAGAATGCATGTGGTACAGCTTAATTTTTTTTAAAATTCTGATATTTACATGCAACAAGTGGCTTTGATAGTCCATAAGGTTCAAAGGCATTTGGCAAGCTGGTGTGTAGCGTGTCTCGGCTGCATAATAGCCCTCAGGAAGAAGCTGTTTTTCAGTCTTACTGTCTTGGCTATGATGTTTGTGTATCTCCTACCAGAAGGTAGGAGATTAAACACATAGTGTCTGGGATGTTACAGACGGAATTGAACCCTAGTCTTACAACTGGCACTGTAAAACTTTGTGCTATCCACTATGCTACTGTTCTCCCTTCAGCCCCTTTACTTCTTCCACCTATCACCTCCCAGCTTCTTACTTTGTCCCCCACTCCTCTCACGTTACCCACCATCCCCCTCACCTGGTCTCACCTGTCAGCTTGTACTCCTTCCCCTCCCTCCCCTTTTTTATTCTGGTTTCTTTCCCCTTCCTTTCCAGTCCTGATGAAGGGTCTCAGCCTGAAGCGCTGACTGTTTATTCCCCTCTATAGATGCTGCTTGACCTGCTGAGTAACTACGGCATTTTGTGTGTTGTAGGAGAGTTCTTTGTGCTCCACAAAGGGATTATCTCTCACTTTCCGTCTCTGCATCAGAATTGGCCATTTCTGCTGTAAGCCAGGCACATGATATGATCTCAGCTTTTTCTCTGCTCATGAGCACAGACTGAACTCTTGAACGTCTGACAGGGGTTCTTCAATATGGCACACCGCTTCTGCAAGTGAGATTGTGGCCCATCTTTACTGCCATTCAGTGCAAAATGTCTGGCTTGTTCCAACAGGGAAAGACGCACGGCTGTTTGTGTTTAGACTGAGCACTATCAAGAGGGCTCTGGAGGAGAGACAGCTTGTGAAGGGTAAAGCCGACTGTAAGGACAACAAGCTTGAAAAAACAAAAGGTAATCCCCTTGGAAACGATGCTTCCCAGAAATACCCTGTACACACCCTGAGTTAAGGGTGAAAGGTGAAATGTTTAAGGGGAACATGAGGGGAAACTTCTTCACTCGGAGAGTGGTGGAAGTGTGAAACAGGGCATGATGGGTTACAGGCTGGGGCTGAGAGGAAAATTTGGTCAGCCATGACGAAATGGCAGAATAGACTCAGTGGGTCAAATGGCCTAATTCTGCTCCTATATCTTATGGAATGAGCTGCCAGCACAAGTGGTGCATATAAGCTCGATGTCAGTGTTTAAGAAAAGTTTGGATAGGTGCATGGACAATAGTGGGTATTGACCTGGTGCAGGTCAATGGTAGTTTAAATGGTTTGGCACGGACTAGATGGGCTGAACGATGGTAAGACCCTTAACAGTGTTGGTACACAGAATAATCTTGGTTGCATTCCACCGCATCATTACAGAGGCTGTACAGGTTGACGGGATAATAGCATATGGAATGCTTGCCTTTATTAGTCGAGGTTTTCAGCTCAAGAGTCGGGAAGTTATGCTTTATAAAACTCCAGAGCTTTCGTATTCATTTCTGGTCACCCCATTATCGGAAGCTTGTGGAAGCTTTGGAGAGGGTGCAGAAGAGGCTTACCAGAACACTGCCTGGATTAGAAGTCTAGAGGTTGGAAAAACTAGGGTTTTTCACCAGTACTGATAAAGGATCTTGGCCTGAAACATTTATTCCCCACCACAGATGCTGCCTGACCTGCTGAGTTCCCTCAGCATTTTGTCTGTGTTGCTCCAGATTTACAGCATCTGCAGAGTCTCTTGTGTCTAAGGTAGTTTTCTCTACAGTGGCAGAGAAGTCCCCTGAACATCTCTGATAGAGATTTATAAGAGGCATTGATAGGGCAGACAGGTAGTAACTTGTTCCCAGGGTTGAAATATCTAATACTAGAAGGCATGCATTTATGGTGAGAGGGTTAAGTTCAAAGGAAACGTTCAGGGTAAGATTTTTATACAGAGAGTGGTGCATGCGTGGAATATGCTAAAGAGGATGCAGGTACAATAGAGGCATTTAAGGATCTTCAGATAGGCATATGGAAGTGCAAAAATTGAGAAATGCGTACATTGCACAGACAAAAGGGCTTAATTTAATTACTAGTTCCATTAGTTCCATAACCATAAGGCCTTGAGACTCCATTCTGGCCATAGACTCTGCTCTGCCATTTCATCATGGCCGATCTATTTTCCCTCTCACCCCCCAATCTCCTCCCTTCTCCCGGTAACCCCTGCATCAGGTCTTTGTCTGAAGTGTCGTCTGTTTACTCCTCTTTGTAGATGCTGTTTGACTTGCTGAGTTTTACCTGAATAGTGTGTGTATGTTGCTCAAAGCCCCTGTGGGTAGATCCTGAGGTGGCACATCCCACAACACATATGCGGCCTTGCTGCCATCAGCATCGGGCTGCTTTGTACGATATGCATACATATATATACAATATGCACAATATATACAATATACAATATTGTACGATATGCATACATATATATAGTAGTTTCACCAGCGGTCGGATGCCATCTCTGGGTGTCCATAGTGGCACGCCCTTATTTTAAGTGAATTTGGAATTGGCCGCTGCCAATTGAACAAATTATAAATGTGAATTGTTTTCCGCATCAGTAGCTATAAAGGAGAGCCCTGAATTTACCGAGGGAGTGACTGTGAGGCCATCGGTAACAGTGAAGAAAACGTGATCTGCATAGGTGGTGTTAACTGCAGAGTTCTAGACCTCGCAGTCGGTGAGACACCACCTCCCCACACGGTTCACTGCCACGGTCCTCTCCACCGTAATGTGTCATTGTAACTGGTTTGTCACCATCACTTTGTTTTGCCTGCCGTCCGTGCAGATCATTTCACCACATTGGTACAGAATATTGAGGCAGTAGAAGGGAAAAGCAATCACAGGATGTAGGAAGTAGCATTCTTGTTACAGCGAATGTACAGTACAGGCAGACAGTGTAGTACAAAGCCAAGACCGGGTCGACTGTGAGATCAGGAGTCCATCTTACTGTGCTAGAGGTCTATTTAGTAACAGCAGGATGGAAACCCCCCCCCCCCCCCCTTGAGCCTGGTAGTACATGTGCTTCAGCTTTTCTACCTTCTGCATGATGGAAAGGGGAGGAGGGGGGGTTGTCGGCAGTGGGAGGAGTCTTTGATTACGTTGGCTGCTTGTCCAAGGAACCTCCAAGAGGACCATAACTTTCAGAGCTATGCTGGCTGGAGGCACGGCTTTATGCTTTGCCCCTTTGGAGGGTCACCCATGCCAAACAGGTCAAAGGGTAGAGGCCAGATGAAGAGTGGTCCACTGGTTCTCCAGGTTTGGGGGTTTAGCTCAGGGCTAACAGCCATGATTGGTAAAGTAAAATTATTACGGAAACAGCAATGAAGAATCCTTCTGCATCTGAGTGTGACGGTATTCCAGAGTCTCCACCCGGGACTTGTGTGACTGAGAGGAGTGAAAACCGAGAGGAAGCTACTGACATGAAGAAGGAATCCCTGAACACCGCCAGAGATGGAGGACCTTCATTGGTGCCCTAAACAGCAGAGGTGTAATAGGCAGTAAGTAAGTTTTCCAAGGTGGAAGAAGAAATCAGTGAACTGGTAAGTATTCCAGGTACTAGCCATGAATTCTGGCCATAGAACGTAATGTGTCTTGGTCATTGAGGTGTATTCTGGCCGTAGAACGTAATGTGTCTCAGTCATTGAGGTGTAATTGAGCTTAAATTAGTATACTTAGTCTTGTTTGACTGGTATAGGAGGAGGCTGTTTGGATGATCAAGTCCATGCTGGTGTATAACCAAATCCCCACCCCTCTCATTAACTCTTACTACCCAGACAATTTGTTCTCTCTCGTATTCCCATCAACTTCTCTTTGAATCGTTCTTCTTCACATTAATCTGAGTCCCTAAAGTGAGTTATTTTATGTATGCCATTTAATATGATAAATGTATCATAATTCCATGCTTTCTAAAATGGTAAAATTTACAAATGTTTCCGAGAATTCACCTATTTAAATCACATCAGCAAGTCACAAATTTTATTTTATTCTGTTAGTAGTTTGAAAAAAGAGATAAATATAAACACAGGACATTCTGCAGATACTGGAAATCCAGAGTAATACACACATTGAAAATCAACACATTGCACATTTAGCCGGAGACGTAATGTAAAGATTTTTAATCCTCACATATGTGAACGATGTAAGAAATAAATTCAATTCATTTCAATTCAAATTCACAGAATGCTGGAGGAGCTCAGCAGGTTAGGCGGCATCTACAGAGAGGGATAAAGGGCCATCATTTCGGGACAGGGCCCTTCATCAGGACAAATGTTTTGCTTTTTGCGCTTCTTAGCTTGCTGGCTGTAGAAGTGCTTCAGTGGTACTGGATGCCGGGAATCCCTTTCAACTGACAGCAGACCAGTGTCAGGAAAGGGACGTTCTGCTGGATATTTGCAAGCCGATTCACGCGGGGTCTCTTCTTTTTCTTTCTGCAGGCTGTCATTTGTACGCCACTAACACGCACCACAGCAGCGAGCTGCGTGTCGTGGTGGCTATTCGGAACAAGCTGCTCCTTATCACGAGGAAAAGCCTCCACAGGTCCAACAGCTTTCCCAGTTTGCAACCGTCTGCGGAATCTCCTGTTGAAGAATTCCAGTATATTAGGGTAAGCTTCAATAGCTGGGTTTGCATGGGGCATGGTAGCATGGAGGTTAACTTGCCAGACCAGCAACCAGAGTTAGGACCATAAATCGAACCAGGAGTTCAAATCCCACCAATGGAAGAAAATAAATGTGATTTTCTTTGAGTTTCGTAAATGATAGCCATGAACTGATTGGAATACCGCAGAGTTCATTAATGTTCTTGACATTGATAGAGAAGTGGCAGATGGAGTTTAAACCAGAAAATTGTGAAAGAGCTGTGAGGTAATGTTGCAGCTGTATAAAACCCTGGTTAGACCACACTTGCAATATTGTGTTCAGTTCTGGTCACCTCATTATAGGAAGGATGTGGAAGCTTCAGAGAGGGTGCAGAGGAGATTTACCAGGATGCTTCCTAGATTAGAAAGCTTGTCTTCTGAGTATAAGTTGAGTGAGATGGGGTTTTTCTCTTTGAAGTGAAGGAGGATGAGAGGTGACTTGACAGAGGTGTACAAGGTGGTAAGAGTCATAGGTTGAGTAGACAGCCAGACACTTTTTCCCAGGCTAATAGGTTATAAGAGCCAGCATAATTTTAAGGTGATTGGAGAAAGTATAGGGGGATGTTAGAGTTAAGTTTTCTACACAGAGAGTGGTGGGTAAGTGAAATGCCCTGCCAAGAGTGGGACATTGAACCCATGACCACTACCTCACTGCTTTTTTATTTCTTATTTTTTTGCACTATTTATTTAATTTAACTATGTAATATATATATTAAACATATAAATTCTGGGGAGGTCTCTCAATGTCCTCTTTGATGCAGCATCCTGGGATTATATTAATCCTAGTGAACAAATGGGGCCTGTTTTACCATCCCGTGAAAACTGGTATCTCCAGCAGTGTAGAACTCCCAGTGTCGAATAATGATCTGAAACTGTGAAGGCCCAAGGCTCATCATGAAATGAGCTTCTTTTTTAACCTAAAAAATTAGTTAATGTAATTACATTGAACAATGAAATAAAAATAACTCACCTACCACAGTGATAATTAACAGCTCTGCGTACCTGGAGAGAAATATCTGCCATAAATCTATTCTCTGTTGATCAGAATGCATTCAATCTGATGGAAGCTAAGTTTAAATGAGGACTACCTTCTTCTAACACAGAAACCAGTGCATTCAAGCCTCTCTGTGGGAATAGAGCATACCCCTTAAACTTCCCCTCATTATAATGTTGGAAGAACTTTGCTGGTCTTTAAGACCATTCTGCCCACCAAACCTATTCTGCCATTTAGTAGGATTATGGCTAATCTGACATTCCACAGTTCTACTTTCCTGCTCTTTGACTCCCATCGTTGCCCACTCACTTAACCTATCTATATCCCTTTGCAACCTCCTTATACCGTCTTCATTACTTGTTTTCATTCCAATCCCTTTCCCCATTTCCCTTTGACTTCATGCTGGGAGCACACGCGATCATGGCCTTGCCTCCCTGCTTCCTGCTTCTCGGTGGTAGTCATCTCGCCCTCTGCATCTGCCCGCAGGAGATCTGCCTGTCTGACCCCCCAGTCGTAATGACGCTCGTGGACGGGCCAACGGGAGAGAACGACAACCTGATCTGCGTCGCCTACCGCCACCAGTTTGACCTGGTGAATGAGAGCACAGGCGAGACCTACAGGCTGCACCACGTTGATGCGAGCAAGGTGAGCAAGACGAGGGGAGAGACTGAGGAAACCCCTCGGCCACCTCTGAATCATATTAAATATCACGAAAAAAACGTTTGTCTAAACTTAACAATGGGGCAGAGCTATTACTACCGACCTTATAAAATAATTAGTCACATAATGCATTAGAACGCAAATCAGTATCTGACAGCTAATTGAATTTGCCCCATATCGCCTGAATAGGGGCATTAAAATACAAGTAACTGAGGTGAGTATCGCATTTTAGTTGTTTTTTTTTTATTCACTATCTGACCAAGTCTTGCTTGCCAAGTATAATTCAATATGAACCAAGCTTTAATTATGTTGGAGGCCTGTAATGTTGTAAACAATCAGCAGGTCAATCAGCATCTGTGGAAAGAGAAACAGAGTTAATGTTTAAGCTGGAAGATGGGTCATCCGAACTGGGAATGTGGGAAAAATCATTTCAAGTTTTAGAAATGGGGATTGTAACTGGTTTATTATCGTCACAAGTACCAAGATACGTACAGGGAAAGGCTGTGTTTTACATGCCATTCATACAAATCAAACTGTTGCAATACCAACAAAGTCACCGGAGAGGCACAGCTGGTAGATTTAAAAGTAGTCTTTTATTCAACAAAATGAGACACTCTCTGGAGGAAGAGGCCTCCTAGACCCTATATTTCATATGCTACAGATCAAGTGATTATTCTGTAGTTACAATGTTTCTACAATGCTTCCTTTGAATTACATATAATTTTCACACCTCCTTCTCTGCACCCACACTCCAGCTGCCCAAAATGAACGTTAATCAGCATTGTCTGGTTTTCAATTAACTTATGTCCATAGCTCCGGGAAACTATTGACCAGGGCTGCATTTTAAATTTAATCTACAATCCATATTCAGGTCTAAAGATTAGTTGCTAAAGTTAGTATTTGCTATAATATGCACTAGCACATTCCAAATATAATTACATCAATTTAGTACAAAAAATGACAACAATGATGAGGTAGATTGAGGAAGGTCAGCCATGTTCGAATGGCCTAGCAGACTCAATGGGCCTAAATTGGCTTCTGTGTCTTATGTTCTAATAAAACAGCTTATACGGTCATATAAGGAACAGCTTCTTTCCCTCTGCCATTAGATTTCCAAATGGTTCATGAACGCCACTTCATTATTTGTGTTTTTTTGCACTATTTATTTATTTTGTAATTTATAGATTTGGGAAAAAAGACTCTGATAATTCACCTTATCTGTGCCCCTCACAGTACCTCTACAACATGGGTTCCAGCCTTCTTCATGCCATGGACCCCAGGTTGGGAACCCCTGCTTTATGAGGTCATTTCTAACCCCATAACCATACCTTACAGCGCCAGCTATAAGATCAAGTTCAATTCCTGCCTGTACGTTTTCACTGTGACCGCATGGGTTTGCTCCAGTTTCCTCCCACAGTCCAGAGACGTACAATTAGAGTTTGTGAATTGTGGGCACGTTGGGGGGGGGGGGGGGGGGTTTGGCCTTAGCATCAGTTGCACGCTACCCAGAAAAATCCTCGCTGATTTCATTTGATGCAAATGATGCATTTCACTGTTGTTTTGATGTAGATGTGATGAGTGCTGTCGCAAGGAAAGCAGCATCCATCATCAAGGACCTCACCATCCAGGCCATGCTCTCTTCTCACTACGGCCATCAGGATGGAGGTAGAGGTCGCGCACCACCAGGTTCAGGAACAATCATTACCCTTCAACTTCTCTCACCTCAGCTTTGAACTGATTCCGAAACCTATCGACTCACTTTCAAGGACTCTACAACTCATGTTCTCAATGCTATTTATTTATTTCATTGTTTAATTTGCACAGTTTGTCCCGTTTTATGCACTGGTGGTTTGTCAGTCTTTGTATGTAGTATTTTTACTGATTCTATTGTATTTTTTGTTCTATTGTGAATGCCTGCAAGAAGATGAATCTCTGGGTAGCATATGGTAATAAACTTACTTTCAACTTTGAACTAATCTTTCCATCTGGGCTTCCTAAGCCCTTCCATTTCTCTCCCAACCAGATTGCATGAAGATATAGATTCTGTTACTGCTTCTACCCAACAGCCAATACAGCTCTTTTGTCTCCATGGTTACCGTTGATGGTCATCTGGGAGCCGCAGCTTGTGATTATGAAGTGATCTGGTCTCTGCTTTAACGTGTTGGGAAAGCCTGCTGTTTGGCTCGATGTTGCTCCCCTTTGACTCCGATGCGTCAGATACTGCCCTGCCTCCTCCATTTCCATGGCAGATGCTCACAGCGTTTATTATCACAGTGGCCACCAGCAAGAGCTGGTGTTCCTCTGGGGCGGAAATTAGAGGGAAACTCTCAAAGTACGTCACACGTCTCATTCAATTACTGTATACGTAGTAAATGTTACAAATGGCAAAAGTGCCTCTCATTCTGCCCAGGAGCTAAATTCTTTGTTAGTCACTCTTTTTTTCTGGCAAATGATCATCACCAGCAATAGTGTTTAAATTCCCTTTGGACTTAGTGTGGCAGAACCAAGGTGAAATGAGGCAACAGGCCCATCGCCAAGAGAGATGAAGACCCGAGATTCGACTGATTTATGCACCGTGCCGAATCGGAAAGGTCAGGTGCAGGCCAAATCGATGAGGCATGGACCAGACCCCGGAGCATTCTGAAGCAACAGAAACTGATGTTTGGACAATGATTTAGGCATTGGGTCAGATTGAAAAGATCAGGGTGTCAGGGCCCGAGGTGAGGGACAGGCCGATTCAGATCGCTGCTCCACGTCGTTTACTGGGCTCTGTGCAGAAGTAAGGGTCCATGGACAAGCTCTCCTCGTGGAATTCAGTTCAGAACGCTGTTCGCTTGCTTTTATTGTTTGCATGATTTGTTCTTTTCCCTCTCCCTCTGCACATTGGGTGTTCGACAGTCTTTTTTCGAAGCGTTTCTTTGTTTCTTGGCTGCCTTCACAGAGACGAATCTTAAGGTTGTATAATGTATACGTACAGTACCTTGATAATAAAGGTACTTGAACTTTAAAAATCCGTGGCAACGTGCCTGTGTGTGGTGTTTTTAACCAGAGCTGGTCATTGATTTCTGGGGTGGGGGGGGGGGGGGGGTAGGGGCGCAGTGCACATGGTTCTGTCTACATGGACTGTGCTGAGGGTGAACGGTCAGAGAGCTTCGGGTTCTGAGGAGGGAACGTCACCTGTGCTGGTCTAATAACATAGTCGCAATTGCGAAGAAAGTTCACTGGTGCCTCTCCTTCTTCAGGAGGCTAAATATATTTGGCTTGTCTCCTTTGCCCGCACAAGTTTTTATCCGTGCACTGCAGAAAGCATCCTATTCGGATGTATCATGGCTTGGTACGGCAACTGCTCTGCCTGTGACCGCAAGAAAACGCAGAGAGTTGTGGACGTGGCTCAGTGCATCGTGGAAACCAGCCTCCCCTCCATGGACTCCGTCTGCACTTCTTGCTGCCCCAGTAAAGCAGCCGACATCATGTAAAACAGAACCAGTCACCCTGGACATTCTCTGTTCTCCCTCCCTCCCACCAGGCAGAAGATCTAGAACCCTGAAAGCAGGTACCGCCTGGCTTAAGGAGAGCTTTTATCCTGCTGTTATGTAGGAAGACTAGTGAATGGCCTCCAACCTAATGGCATGACTATCGATTTCTCCTTCTTGTAAACAAATTCCTCCCACCTCTTCCTCTGCTCCGTGCTTCTGGCATGTTGCCTCATCTCACCTGCCTGTTGCTTCCCCCCAGGTCCCCTCCTCCTTCCCTTTCTCCTGTGGTCTGCTCTCCTCTCCTGTTAGATTCCTTGCTCTTTCCCACCCACCTGGCTTCCCTTATCTCCCTTCCAGCTAATGTCCTTCACCTTCCCCCCCCCCCCCCCCCACCACCTCAGTCCCGAAGAGGGATCTCGGCCCGAAATTTCGACTCATTATTCCTCTCCAAAGATGCTGCTGAGTTCCTCCATCATTTTGAGTGTGTTACTCTGGATTTCCAGCATCTGCAGAAACCCTCCCGTTTATGACTTAATGTTCTCTTTGAACTCACAATCTACCACATTGACACCCTTGCACCTTGTTGTTAGTAACTGTAACACTTTATTCTTCATTCTGTTATTGTCTTACTTTGTGCCAGCTCAACACACTGTTGTAATGATTTGTATGAACGGAATGCAAAACAAACCTTTCACTCTATACATGTGACAATAATAAGCCATTTGCCACGTGGGGTGGAGTTGTTGGCAGCTCTTGGAGATCAGGGACTCCACTTCAGATACTTCCCTGTTTTGAATGTTCTGGGCGGATTTCTGCATTTACTGCTCTCTTAGGAGGTCCCTGACTCAACCTGTGTTTGCACAAGTGGGTCTAACCTGTTTCCTTGTGCTGTCTTTATCCCAGTGGGACCATGGAGGGTTGAACAGTAGCAGCCGTTCATCGATCCAAGTGCCACATGCCTCCTGCTTTCTTCTAAAGTTCTTCTCCACCTCCTCCTGCTGACAGTGGAGGGGCGGGAGGTGTGGATTTCCTCAGAGCAGCTGTTGTTCTGAGTGTTAAAATCTTACCATTCAGCACTTTGCCGGTCCTCAGACTTCGGAATTTGTGCGGTAGTTTTCTATTTCCTACACAGTGATCACAAGTTCTGACTCCCGGCACAACACGCAGGCGGCTGGAAAAACTCAGCGGGTTGCACCGCATCAGTGGCAGGAAAGGAATTGTTGACCTCTCGGTTCGAAACCCTAATTCTTCAATCCAAAACATCAGCAATTCCTTTCTGGTTTGGCTGTGATTGAAGTCACGGGAGAGACCCTGAAGCTGGTGATGAAGAAGTTTTATTGTGACGACTAGGGATTTGTTTGGAGACACTCGTGGTCTCACAAACTCAAAGTACCGTTGAGGTCAGTAGGTGGTTTAGTACAGATTCACTAGTCACAACCACATCATTTACTTCCATATTTGGGTTGGATTGCATATCTGTAATGGAGAAGACACCCCCAAATGTTCAAATAATATGGCTGGGACAAACTAATTGCAAACTTTCCTGAACTTAGGCCGTAAGACCATAAGTTATAGGAGCAGAATTAGGCCATTTCGCCTATCAATTCTGCTCTGTTTCCCTCTCAGCCCCAATCTCCTGCCTTCTCCCCGTATCCCTTCATGTCCTGACCAATCAAGAACCGATCAACCTCTGCCTTAAATATACCCAATAACTTGGCCACCATAGCTACATCTGTCAACGGATTCCACAGATTCACCACTCACTGGCTAAAGAAATTCCTCCTCATCTCCGTTTTAAATGGACATCTGTCTATTCTGAGGCTGTGTCCTCTGCTCTTAGACTCCCCCACCACAGGAAACATCCTCTCCACATCCACTCTATCAAGGTCTTCCACCATTCGAAAGGCTTCAATGAGGTCACTCCTCATTCTTCTGAATTTCATCCCTCCTGATTAGTTAGTCATCTGTGAAGAAGATGGCAGAGTTTGTCATTGTAGCGTTGGTTATAATCAATGCCTGTACTTGGCTTGAAGCCGCAGAACAGCTTATTCACCCTAGATATATATTTTTGCCGAAGATATTGGCACAATACTGTAACTCCAGAATATTCCCTATCATCTTTCCCCAACAGATGCTGCTCAACTCGTGAGTATCTCCAGCAGATTGCTTGTTGCTCCAGATTCCAGTGTCTCCTGTCACTCTGTTCTGATCCCAGACAGTGGATCAGCTCATGTTCTGAGGGTCATGATTCATATTTGATTTTTAACGTTTCTCATTTCAGAAAATATGTTAACTGCTTCTCCCTCTACAGATACCGCCCAACTTACCGAGCCTACCCAGCCATTTTTGTAAAATTCATTTTTATTTCGACCAGGGGTTCCCAACCTGGGATCTGTCGACACTTCTGTTAATAGTAGGGGTCCATAGCATAAAAAAGGTTGGGGTCCCCTGATTTGGAGATACTGTGCTTCACAGTAACAGGCCCTTCTGGCCCACAAGCCCAATTACACCCTTTGCGACTAGTTAAGCAAATAACCCGCACGTTTTTGATATGTGGGAGGAAACCAGAGCACCCAGAAGAAACCATACAGTCATGAGGAGAGCATACAAACTCCTCACAGATAATTGTAAAATTGAACTTGTATCATATGTTCTATATTAATATTAGCTATGCTATACTACCATTCCTGGTAGCAGAGAATGGTTACAATCCATCAACTTCAAGGTTTTATTTTCTTCCTTCCTTCCTTCCTCCCATCCCTCCATCTATCCAGCGTAGAATAGGCCTTTCAAACTACACTGCCCAGCAATCCCCTGATTTAACCCCAGCCTAATCACGGGACAATTTACAATGACCAATTAACTTCTTGGTACGTCTTTGGACTGTGGGAGAAAACCAGAGCACCCGGAGGAAACCCACACGGACATGGGGAGAACGTACAAACTCCTTACCAGCAATGGCAGGAATTGAACCTGGGTCATCTGTACTGTAAAGCACTGAGCTAACCACTACGCTACCAAACTGCTTCTGGACCTAGCACATTTTTACTTCAGATTTTCAGCATCTTTACTTACTTTGCTTTTCAATGACTGTGGAGGAGAATTCTCTGAAACGGTGGACCTAGCTCCCGTGTTTAGAAGTTAAGACTTTTCATACTTCTTGCTGACGTTAAGCATTCTGATCCCTTACCCATTCTGATTGCAGGTTAGTTTTGTGGCAGCTATTGATGTATATGAAGATGGCGAGGCTGGACTCCTTCTCTGTTATAACTGTAAGTCAAACATTTCATCCAGTTGCCTGCATTTATCAGGAATCTTTTATAATTTATCTAACTTCCTCAAGGGTTTGTTTTCCATTTTCCGTTGTTCTAGATTGTATGTTCTTTCTTGAGGTTGGATGGGATAGTGTCAGGGAAAGTGAGGCAGCCACTAAAATAATGTAGCAAGTCCTGCGTCTCAATTTTTACTCAGATGCTCCTTGGTGATCGACTTGCCTCTCCATGCCATTGCTGGGCAAGCTGGGCTTTAGACTTGGACTTTAATCACTCTCATAGCTCCTGAAGGCCTCAGGTAAGGTGCATTGAGGTCGCAGAGTGCCCTTGATCATAAAACTTCAAACAATACAATACAGTCCTGGCCCTTCAGCCCACATTGTTGCTCTGACCCTTTAAACTACTCTAGGATCAATCTAACACACTCCGTCCCCCATGGCCGTCTATTTTTCTTTCATCCATATGCCTATCCAAGAGTCTCTTAAATGTCCCTAATGTATCTGTCTGTACCACCACTCCTGCCAACACCTGTCTGTTGTTACGTGAATGAAGTACTGGTAGAGCTGAAGCAGTCTCTTTTAGAGCAAGCATTTTATATGCTAAGGACAATTCCATATTTACAATGCTTCCTTTGAATTACATGTAACAGTTTCAAATGCCTGGACCTTCCCACTATCACACCTCTCTGTTCCCACCTGTATTACAGACACCCAAATACACACAAGTGATGAATTTAAATCAGCATTTTCTGTTCTTCCAATTTAACTTGCATTTTATCTGCATTTTAGATCTAATCCACAATTCATAATTGAATCTAAAGGCCAGTGTCTGAAGTCAGTTAAAGTTACTTGCTACATGTGCTAATCTCAGAATTAACTCTGATACTGTCATGCACCCACCACTCTCTGTGTGAAATCCTACCTTGTAATGACCATTCTTTTCAGACTCTTGACAGCAGGCTGTCAGAGTGTGTTTACCTGCCAGTGGGATGTTAACAATTAAAGCATTAATCACTTCTCTTCATTGCCATTTTCTTTTCCCGCTACCTTCACAGACTTCT
Organism: Hemitrygon akajei; assembly: GCF_048418815.1. Lineage (NCBI taxonomy): Eukaryota > Metazoa > Chordata > Chondrichthyes > Myliobatiformes > Dasyatidae > Hemitrygon > Hemitrygon akajei. The sequence continues at coordinate 175,013,109 of NC_133130.1, read as the reverse complement.
TCCCTTACATGATAAGTCTCTAGGCATTAAAGTATTTTGAGCAAAACACACAAAATGCTGGAGGAATTCAGCAGGCCAGACAGCATCTATGAAAAAGAGTACAGTCGATGATTCGGGGCAAGATCCTTTATCAGGAACGGTCTCGGCCAGAAATGTCGACAGTACTCTTTTCCATAGATGCTGCCTGGCCTGCTGAGTTCCCCCAGCATTGTTTGTTTGTTTGTGTGTGTGTGTATGTGTGTGTGTGTGTGCGCGCACACGTGTGAGTGTGTGTGTTTGTGTGTGCGCGCGAGTGAGTGAGTGTGTGTGTGAAAGTGAGTGTGTGTGTGTGTGTGAGAGACAGTGTGAGTGTGTGTGTTTGTGTGAGAGACAGTGTGAGTGTGTGTGTTTGTGTGTGTGTGTGTTGTGTGTTTGGATTTCCAGCATCTGCAGATTTTCTTTTGCCTGAAAATATTTTGAGGTTATCTTTGTAGATCTTTAACAAAATAGGTATTAAACAGTTATTTTCAGTGTTTTTAAAACTGTTTCCGTGAATGTTGGTACCATAAAATTTAAAAATTTAACAAGCGATTTCTCACCTCCCAGCTCTGTCTATCTTTGTGGTATCATCAGCACCCCAGGGCACCTTTTGATTGCAATTCTCCTGTCATTAGACAATGGTAAACTACAATAACTATCTTATTTTAGACTTCTGCACACGGTTATTTTGCTGTACTGTGAAAATTAAACCTTATAGAGTTCTCTACTTATACATTTATGTTCAGATGCTTCCGTTGTCTCCTACTCAGCTCTGTGATCTCCCTTTAACCCTCTGGGTTACCTGCATTCCTTCAACTTGGGGAACTTGATCACACCATGTTTAATCGACCCTCCAATGATGACCTTGTCTTCAATTGACGAAACAAGCTGTGAGAGGATACCACAACAATCCTCTTCACCTCTCTCTCTGGCTTCAGATGCTGGATAAAACCTAATTCTTTGCCCAAGTTCTTGGTCACCCCCACTAAAGTTACCTAGGCTCATGCAGCATAGAAACAGGTCCAACTTGTTTGTGTAAACAATCATGCACCTTCTTTTCCTTAATTCCCTACAGCGTAGGAGAATGAGGGGAAATTTGATACAGGTATACAAATTATGGGGTGGTCTTACAAGTAGCTGGTACATATCACAAGCCCTGGTTATGCAACCATTGGCGCCAGGTGGACAATCTCTGAAGAGGATTGATAGTGGCTGGGGTCACCCGTCTTGTAAAGGCACTGCCCAGAAGAAGGCCATGGCAAACCGCTTACATAGAAAAATTTGCAAAGAACAGTCATAGTCATGATGAACAGACAAAATTATGAGGGGTATAGACAAGGTAAATGTAAGCAGGCTTTTTCCATGAGGTTGGGTGCGACTAGAACTAAAGGTCAAATATTTAACGGAGGCGTGAGGGGAGCTTCTTCACTCAGAGGGTGGTGTGAGTGTGGAACGAGCTGCCAGCAGAGATAGTGGATGTGGGTTGGATTGCAACATTTAAGAGAAGCTTGGATAAGTACATGGTGGAAGGGGATTGGAGGGCTATAGATCAGGTGCAGGTGAATGGAACGGGGCAGAGTAAAGGTCTAGCATGGACTAGATGGGCTGAAGGGCCTGTTTCTGGGCTGTAACAATCTACAACTCTATGAGGCTCAATTATCAGATTGTGTTTAAAGTGTTTCTGTCTGGTGCTGAGGCACATTTTGCTGCAGTAAGGATTCTATAAGGATGAAGGTTGTGGTTCTGTTAATCTTCCTCAGTTCCGTTATGAACCATATACCAAGGGAGTTCTAACTGTAACTCATTGAAAATAGTCTCACTTCTCCTGGTGTTATCAGGGCTTTAGATGTTACTGGCTTTTCCTCACGTCCTGAACAGAATTTTAACCAGTCTAAAACACAAGAGATTCTGAAGAAGCTGGAAATCTTAAGCGACACACTCAAAGTGCTGGAGGAACTCAGCCGGTCAGGCAGCATCTACAGAGGGGAATATGCAGTTATGCTGCCTGAATGCTCCGGCATTTTGTGGTGTGCTGATCAAGTCCAAATCCTGAATAACTCCAATCAGGAGGAATTTACTGGGCAGTCCATGATTAAGGTTAAGAAGATTGGTAACATTTTCAGTCTGGTCTGTAGTCCTTGGCCTGATGCAGCAGAGTGGCACAGCTGGTAGAACCACCACCTGCCAACTCCAGAGATCTGGGTTCAGTCCTGACCTGTGTGGAGTTGGCCTCCTCATCCAATCCTCCGCTGACACCTCGATGAGGACGGGCAGGTGTTCTCCTGTCCTCCCCTTCCTGAGGTCCACGGTCAATTCCTTGGTCTTGCTGATGTTGAGTGTGAAGGAACTGTGATGTAGGACAGGTGCCAGTTGGAGGGCAGTGGTACTCCCACCTTCCTCTGGATGGTAGGGGCAGAAGTTTTGCATTTAATTCCAGGCCACAACGAAGTGATTCACTGTTCCTTTGTCGCATTGCAGACGTTTGCTACTACAAGAAGGTGTGTCCCTTTAACGGGGGCTCTCCGTTGATGCAGCCGTCGGCTTCTGACTTCCACTTCAGCTGGAACCAGGTCCCCAACTCGATAGGTATGAACACCTTTCACCCCAGGATCCTTGTTAATTATAAGCTGCTTCGCATTGCAATTACTGGAGATTTTCTAAAGATTGTGATATTGTTTTTTTTATATGTTGCTTAGCAATTGAATTGGCAATGCATGAAAGCAAAGTAATTAAACTTTGAGATGAAACTTTTTTTTCAGTGAGCAGAGTTACTGGAATGGTTGCACATATCACTTGATCTCAGCCTTGTGAGAGTTTGTTGGAAGATCCAGGGCTCATTTGCATGAAAAGTGCTCTATAATTAATAAGTTTTTTTTTCTCAGCTCAAGCTCACTCATTTCTCAATTGCCAGGACATTTTGGACTATTCTGGTGGTGTTTTGTATTGCTGTGTAGCCCTAATTGTTTAATGCTATTGTGTAGTGCCTTTGGGATGGCACCAGTCGTAGATATTACTACCTGGACAATGTATACCCTGTTCATGCTTCAAAGTCCTTCACAGTGTCAGCTCGGATTAAGACAGGATCCTTACAAGCCTGGTTGCTCCGGCTACGAGGACGTAGAGTCTCTGGAAGACATTGTCCACCTCACACTGCTGCATTTCTGCCCCCCACTTTGGTAACCTGGTCGTGTCGGGCATCTCTGCCCACCTGGGCAATCCCCCCGACCCAGGTGGTCCATCTACCTGGGTAACTCCACCGACCCGCACCAAGTAGAAGCCCTGGCCGCTCTATTCAACCTACTTCAGTGACCTGACCCCCAGGGATAGATTTATCCCCAGTGGGAGAGGCAACCGGCAAACAAGTGGAAAGTGCTCTCGTGGACAAACTGACTCCACCTCTCCCCACCCAGCTCCTCAACGCTAAAACCACCCAACACCCCACACTGACGCATCATAACACCCCCGCTGGAGCCTCCCTCTTCTGACACCTCCCCACAGCCACACATTCCCTCTCCCCCTGCACACCCTCGAGGCCCCTCCGCCAGAGACTGCGGGCTCCCAGCACGAGATCAGCCCGCTCTCACTCCCGATCATGGCGTGTCGGGGTTTCCCAGAGGAAGGAACCTCACACCCACACTGTGACGCTCCCCCTGCATTCGCCCGCTTCGGTCAGGAGCAGCGGGACAGCCGAGAAGCCTCCCGGTAACGCCTTTGCTGACCTTTCTTTCCCACAGTCTGTGCGTTTCCTTACATCTTGGCCTTCACCACCGACTCCATCGAGATCCGGCTGGTCGTGAACGGAAACCTGGTGCACACGGCCGTGATGCTGGAGCTCCACCTCACCGCGTCACAGGTAGGAGCCGCCGGAGCAGACCGTCTCTCCGTATTCAGCCGCATACGTGGGAACAACGCAGCATTACAAAGCTGCAATCAGGGAGATACTTCATTGTCAGAAACTTTACCAAATGATTCAAATGTATTTACAAATGAAAACATCACAGATGCGCGAGGTTGTGCTGCTCCATGTGTTTGTGTGTGTACGTGAACACCGTCTTCATTCCTATGTGTACATGAACACCACGTTCTTCCTGTGTGTGTACAAAATCTTTATTCCTGTGTCTGTGTGTGCACATTGCTCATTCATGTATGTACATACACATTTGTGTGAGTAAACCATGTTCATTCATGTGTGCACATACATATGTGTGTGCCAACTGTGTTCTGTGTGCACAAACGTTATACGTCTGTGTGTTCAAGCACCATGTTCATTCACATGTCCGAATGCATGCACACACGTTTATGCATGTTTGCTTGTGTCTGTGCATATGCATGCTGTTAAAACCACACCTGTTCGCTGGAGAATGCTGTGTATTTTTGATAGTGAATAAAAATTAGTAATTTCTGCTAGTCACATTTAGGAGCCAGAGCTGGGAAACTTTTCCAAATACTTAGCCTTCTAGAAACTCCATGCTGGGATCCGCGATGTGTAGCCCCTCTCACCAGCTGCTGAATCCCTCCTGCTCAGACCTGCATTCAAACTCTTCCCAACCTGACACAACTGCGGCCAATTGGAGTCAAACCTAATCCAAGTGCAGCCAGTCGGAACCCAAGCTGACCCACTGGAGCCAATCAGAGCCCAACCTGATCCAGCTGTGACCAATCAGAACCCAACATGACCTGACTGCGGCCTGTGGGAACCCAACCTGGCCCGACTGAGGCCACTTGGAGCCAAACCTGACCCAAGTACAGCCAATCAGAGCCCAACCTGACTAGAATATAGCCAGTCAGAACTCAGCGTGACCTGACTGGCCAATTGAGACCCAATTGTGGCCAATCAGAACCCAACTTCTCTGTGGCCAATTGAAACAGGACCCAGCCACTATCAGTAAATATAGCAGAAATCTGTGATGGTGGTTGGGGACCTAAACACTGTTCTCACTTGTACTTTTGTAGCAACTTCAAGTTTGAATTGCTGTTTTCTAGCTCCTGCCCATCCTTAATCATTCAAAGGTCTGCAAATCCAAAGTCATCCAAAATTCTGCTGTTCTTCTCCTAAATCATATTGAATCCTACCCTCGCACCACCTCTAAGCTCATTGACCATACACCGGTTCACATTTACACACCACCTTGCTTTTAACATTTTTACCCCTGTTTTTATGCTCTTCCCTGTCCTTGCTCCTTCCTGCTTCTGTAACCTCGCACCCCCCACAACTGAGACCTCTGTTTCCTTGCAATTCTGTTCACTTGACCATGTCCCAAAGGTTTTTTTTTTAATTCAGCTTGGCACCTGTACCTTCTGCTGCGGTGTCCCCAGGCTCTGAAATGCCCTCCATAAATCTTTACGTTTAAAATGCTCCCTGAAACCTTTTGGCATGATCAAGCTTTTGGCTAAGTGACAGCTTCTAAACTGCTGCTGTGATGCCTGAAGAAGGATTGCGCCCTGAAATATCAACTGTTCGTTCATTTCCATAGATGCTGCCTGACCTTCTGAGTTCCTCCTGCATTTTGTGTGTATCCTTATGACTACTGAACGGTTTTCTTGTATGATAAGATGGACTCTTGACCTCATGATCTACCTTGATATGACCTTGCACCTTATTGTTTACCTGCACTGCTCTTTTTCTGTAGCTGTTACACTTTATTCTGCATTTTGTTATTGTTTTACCTTTCTCTGCCTCAAGGCCCTGTGTAATGATTGTTCTGTACGAGCAGTGCAAGCCTTTTAGTGTACAGTATTGTGTGTATCTGACCATCGTAAAACAATTTTATTTCTACAGTCTAATTATCTGTCCTAATATTTCCTTATGTAGTGTCAGAATAGTGCCCTGTGAGACACCTTGGAACATTTTATTACATTGAAGATATTGTATAAATGGAACCTACTGCTTTAAATAACAGTTGCAGACAATTTCTGTCACATAAGTGTTACTGGTGTTCATCAATGTTACAAAGAAAGTAAAGTTAATACCACAGATGCTGGAAACCTGCTACAAATTGATTCTGTACAGAATGCCCATTTGGAACTATTGCTCCAGGGAAATCCAGTGTGGGTGGACCCTTGTTGTGGGAGGGATCATACCATGTACGGTGTGTTGGTCTTCATTAATCTGGAGATTGAGTTCAAGAGCCGCGAGGTAATGTTGCAGCTCAATCAAACCCTGGTGAGACCACACTTGGAACATTCTGTTCAGTTCTGTTGCCTCATTATAGGAAGGATGTGGAAGCTTTAGAGAGGGTACAGAGGAGATTTACCAGGAAGTTGCCTGGATCAGACAGCATGTCTTAGGAGGAAAGGTTGCGTGAGCTGGGGCTTTTTTCGTTGGAGTGGAAGAGAATGAGAGGTGATTTGACAGAAGTGTACAAGATGATGAGGTATAGATAGGGTGGACATCCAGTGCCTTTTCTCCAGGATGGAAATGGCTAATGCGAGGGGGCATACTCCTCATTTAAAATGATTGGAGAGATGTCAGAGGGAAGTTCTTTATACAGCTAATGGTGGATGTGTGGAACACATTGCAGGTGTAGTGGTAGATGTTGGTTAACATCGTGGGCAGAAGAGACTGTTCTGTATATAGTTCCAGCAGATCAGGCTAAGGCCCGAAATGTTGACTGTTTATTCATATCCATAGATGCTGCCTGACCTGCTAAGTTCTACCAGTACTTTGTGTGTGTTGCCCTGGATTTCCAGCATCTGCGGAATCTCTTGTGTTTATAACTTACCCTGGGGGCTGACTGTTGTTTCTCCCCTCTCTCACTCTCCAGTCAGACATCTACTTCACATCTGCTGCGGCTTCGATGAATGCAACTTCCTGTGGCAGTTCAAAGGAGGCAAGTTTGCAAAGTTCTCCACAAACACCGACAGGTCAGGAGATGCCAGTCCTCCCCTCATCTCAAGGTGAAGGTAAGCACGAACCTCCAGATGGCTGAAGACTCGATGGGATTTAAATCTGGAGGAATAAGAGTCATTTGTAGTTCTCTGCTTTTGTTAGACTCAAACAGAGGCTTAAGTGTTCAAAGTAAATTTATGATCTAAATACATAAAAGTTACCATATACTACCTTGAAATTAATTTTCTTGCAGTTATATACAGGGGGAAAAAGAAATTAAATAAAATTTATGAATTCTGTTGCGTTTCTATTTTTACTGAAAACAAACACTGACGAGTAACCTATGTGCAAAAGAAGTCAAACTTTGCAAATAAAAATCATACTGAGAACATGAGTTGTAAAGAGTCAGATCCAGATTCACTTATTTATCCGATGTATGTTGAAACATACAGTGAAATCCGTTGTTTGTGTTAACAGCCTACACCCTCGAAAGGTGTGCTGGGGGCAGCCCACAAGTGTTGTCCCACATTCCAGTGCCTGTATAGCATGCCCACTGTACTGAACTCCTTACATGTACACAACGCAGCTCCAAGCCAAACTCCACTCAACTGAATACGGGGGTGAGGATGTAACGTCTAAGTTCCAGGTGCTTTATTGGGCAGCACTCACACATACAAATGAGTAAGATTAAAACTGAAGGACAACCAGAAAAATACTGTAAGCACTTAATGCAGCAGACTTAAGATGATTAAGTCGCACATTCGTAGGAAGTTAGGAGTATATAAAGCCTAGACTTATATGTAAAATAAACAAATATATAGAGTATGCAAATTTTTAAAGTATGCGAGAAGATTAACATCATGTAAGCATTCATAGTCAAAGTATAATTATTATCGAAGTATGTACACTACATACAACCTTGAGATTTGTTTCCTACAGGCAGCCACAAAACAAAGAGATCTGAGAGAAACCGTTAAAAAAACTGTCAAACACCCAACATGCAGGGAAAAAATCATGCAAACAGTAAAAGTAAACAAATCACATTCAGAATTGAAGTTCACGAAAGTGAGAGCAATGAAGCTAGCAGCTGATTCAGGAGCCTGTTAGTTGCAGGCTGCAGTCTCAATTCAGCTCAGAGATGAATAAACCTCACTGAGCAACAGGCTGAACCGGCCTATCCTTTGCCTCCAGTTCCAATACCCAGACCTTTTCAATCTGGCTTGGCACTTAAATCATCCAGACCTTGGGTTATTCCTTGCTTCAGACCTGGGCCCTGCTGCTTTCATTTACTCTTGTGCCCGGGCCCCACTGCCTCGATTCAGCCCGTATCTAATCTTTCCCAGTCCACCCAGTGCTTAAATCCATCAAACTTCGGGTCTTTCCTTGCATTAAATTACCAAGGCTAGTCAAAAACTACCTATAATCGGGACTACATTTGTACATACGGTTAACAAAATATTGCTCAGATAGCATTCTCCTTTATGAACTAAAGCAACACTTACAGACGATTTTTATGGTGCGAGTGAAAGGGTTGTGTATATGTGCTTCAAGCTGACCAAAAATAAAATGCTGCCCTCTTGACATGGTCCAACTGAATTTCAAAATTAAAGTTGGGAGAGCTATCCAAATAAAAGTCAGCAGGGCTATATTTCAAAATAAAAGGCTGAACACCCCCCACCTAGCATCTATAAAGATGCCACAATCGTTTAACAGAACAGGTTACAAAGTTCAGCTCCACTTTATCAGAAGGAGAACAATCTCAGACACTGGCCTGAAGAACTTCTTGCTTGACCCATAAGATATAGGAGCTGAAGCAGGCCATTTGGCCTGTTGAGTCTGCTCTGATATTCATTCATGGGCTGATCCAATTCTTCCAGTCATCCCCACTCCCATGCCTTCTCCCCATACCCTTTGATGCCCTGGCTAATCAGGAACCTATCTACCTCTGCCTTAAATACACCCAATGACTTGGCCTCCACAGCCACTCATGGCAACAAATTCCACAGATTTACCATCCTCTGACTAAAGAAATTTCTCCGCATCGACTCTTGCTTTGTTACCTTGAGCTCTACTTTGCAAACCCTTCCATCTTCACTTGGAAAGGTGCACGTTTCTAATACCACGGTCCAGTCATTTTGGGCTACTATGCAGTCCTTCTTCAATGTTAGAGCATGGCTTGCCATTTGTGATGACCTTTCAGTGCCTGCAGATACTCCTGTTCCCATTGCCTCCAGAATTGGTCAGCTGAGTTCTGCATCCGATGCCATTGGGGCTTATACAGGTCCTTTTCTGTAAAGTTTCCAGTTGGGGGCGGTGCTCTGCGTTTCTGGGTGAGAAGCATAGCAGGAGTAAAAATGCAAGGTGAGCCTGGATCTTCAGAGACTGGAACCAATGGCCTCGAGTTGATCATTTCCATTACTTCTGCCATAAGAGTGCACAGAACCTCATAACTCAAGCTGGAGGATCCTGTGCCCATCAGCACTCTGATGCCACGCTCACAAGTGCCACTCATGTGTGAGGAGCATGGTGCAAAGACCCAAGTCCAGAGCTGGCTTCTGATGTACCTCTGCACCTTAGAGTTCGCCATCACTTTGTGGAACTCACATTCAAGACAAGCACCAATAAAATTCATACCACAGTCAGCGTAGGATCCTTTCAAGCGACTAACTGTCTCAGCTCATTGATGCCGCTAGATGCTTCCATGGATTCAGTCACTTCCACGTGAGCAGCTCGAGTGCTCAGGTAGGTAAAGAGCACTGCCATTCGCTTGCTGTGAGTTCGGCCTCCTCTTATACGTCTGCTAAACACAGTCTGTCCAGACCAGTGTATGTGAAGGGTGGAAAGGTGCTTAGTTGCCCCTCTGGCAAGCCTGACATCATTTGCCTTTCCATTTCGTCCCTCAGCTTGCGACGGGTGGTACGGTCATGTAAAATGCTGCCTATGCGTCTCTTGCCTCCAGTCAGCCATCTACTGCCCTTGCAGTGTGTTGTGTACAAAGCTAGGCAGGGAGCTAAACACCTTCTTAAATACCACCTGAGCCGAAGCTTTCTTCAGGGTTTTTAATGGGAAAACTTTGTGAAACTACCGGAAGTTAAGTAAAACTTGTATTAAATTTGAAACAGAATCGTTGCACACCTGAGTACACTAATATTGTCGATTATTCTCACGATCAGCATTGAACAAGGTCATACACACATGCAACATTCTATAGCTAGCCGTGGACTCGAGTGAGCTCGAGACACAACAATAGCTTAATAGCGATGAGCAATAAACATCATACTTCCTACAAGGTATATCTACTAACTGTTTACCAATATTAACAAGCTCAAGACTTACAGATATTGCTGTTTCACAGGCAAATAAGAAGTGGATGGAGGTAGATGTCTTTCTCCCATGTGTGCTTCAAGTCAAAATCTCAATTAACCCGTGCAGGAAGTGATGTGAAAAAAAGCTCAAAAACAGGAAGTGATGTTTGTACAAAACAACCAGCACTTCTAGAGGCAGAAGAAGACATATACCAGCAGTTGTAATGTTCATCCTTGGTGCTCCACCTGTCGGTGATAGTGCCAGGCAAAATAATGGGGTTCCCCTCTGAGCTGCCCAAATCCACTTGCTTTTTAACAAAACAAGGGGATTCCTCTCTGAGCTGAACAAATCAACTTGCTCTTTTGCATAGTAAGAGGGTTGCTCTCTAAGCTGCTCAAAACCATTTGCTTTTTAACAAAATGGGAGGGATTTTGCATGATGTCCAGTTCTTCTCATTCTGAGGTTTCCCAAGTGCCTTCAAAATTTACTCTTTCTTCCTGTGCTCTTCTCCACGCAAATGATGGTTCAGTTTTGAGATAACTTCAGTAAACCCATCATTCACAGTTTGAGCACGAATTTCTACCCTATATCTCTCACCCATGATTCCTGGAACGTTACCAAGACTGGTTAGTTCCAGCTCTGCCATCTCATTTGTCTACATCTCCCAGCTCTCTCAGCGTACAGTCACAAGACGGGAATGAAGCTGGCCGAATAGCACACGGAGAGCCGATGGCAGTGACTAACAAGCATCATGGATGAGGGATACTACACACAAACCACACAGTTCTCATCACAGTCCATCGTCAGCAGACTGAGCCTCGCGAAGGCGGAGGCTGCACGAGCACCTGCTACCCTTGCAGAGGGAGATCACCATTAAAACAGACCAGTGTTGGCTAGGGGCTCATTTGGAAGCCCTGCGTCTTCAGTCAGCTGGAGCTGCTATCGCCCGGGCAGAGATATTGATGGCAGCTGCAGTGCAAGAAGGTGAGGGCTTCACAGCAAAGAGAAAGCCACCCAGCAAGAGAACAGGACACACACGAGTGTATGAGCGATTATGTCAGAGATCAAACTAAATGTCTTAGCCAGCAGTCTGAGTTGCTTGTAACACAAGACAGGATCAAAAGTCATAACACTCCATTCAATTTACCTCTCACACTTCACCTAACCCTTTGGAAAGCAGCAATCGGCACTGTTGGCAATGGTCACCCCCCAGTAAGTTGTTTACAGCAATGTTCAGAAATGTGGCAGACAGTGGGCTTGTGTGGAGAAGATAATTAGCTAAACTCCACAACTGTATGACCCTCCACCCCAGCAACTTTCTGCAGCCAGTGAGCAGTACAGAGGCAGGGAAGCCTGTCAGTAGAGAGGTCATGACAACCCTGCCACTGACCTTTTGGCTAACCCTGAACTGAGATGGGTAGATGGAGCTTGTCAGCCTGGGAAGGCAGTCCATCTGAGAGAGGGAAAACTGATTTCAAACCTCCGCTGCCTTGCGGCCATACCCACTCATGGGAAAGGCTTCGGGAGTAAACCCTGAGGACAAATCCGGAGCTGGAGTCCCTAAGGCAGTCCGACGTTGCCTTCAACCTCGTTCTGACAACTCCTGCGACGACACTGGTGCCAAGTTATATCGGCCCTTGCCCTTCCCTTGGGCAACATCGGTGGCGTGGAGAGGGGAGACTTGCTGCTTGGGCAACAGCTGGTCTTCCATACAACCTTGCCCAGGCCTGCACCCTGGAGAGGACTGAAGCAAGATTTTTCAGGCGCAGATCCATGGTCTCGCGAGACTAACAGTTGCCACACATACAAACTGAGTAGGAAAGGAGGGTGGTTTAAAACATGGTCCCAGGCATTATCACACTGTTCCAGTGTCCTGTCAATGAGAAAACTGCTTCCTCTTTGCAAGATTGCTATGACCCATCTAAGGCTTGCTGGTCTTGCCTTGGCAACCCAGAACTTTGACCAACAGGCATCAGACCCCTAAAGAGCATCTACTTCACTGGGCACCTTGGGTTGCCAGGGGCCCTAGGCTCACATAGCATAACATACAGTATGACGTCCATTTAAGGTGGGTGGAGGACTGTTAAAGGTAAATGTTAGAGGTAGGTTTTCTATTCAGAGAATAGTAGGTGCCTGGAATTCATGGCCAGGGTGCTAGTAGAGGCTGATACAATAGGATATATATAAGATACTTCGATTGGCACCTGTTTGGAGGAAAAATGGAGGACTATAGCTTGTGTAGAAGGGAAAGGTAAACTGTTTGTAGAGTTACAGCTCACTGCAACTCATTTTTACCCTTTACAACTCATGTTCTCAGTATTATCTTTATTTGTCCAGTTTGTCTATTGCACATTGGTTGTTCATCTGTCTTTGTTTAATTGTAGTTTTCATAAACTCTATTTCTTTTTTCCTATAAATGCCTGCAAGAAAATGAATCTCAAGTTTGTGTCTGATAACATACTGCAGATATACTTTGATAATAAATGTACTTTCAACTTCGAATAGGTTTTTAAAGGTCAGAAAGGTCAAAGGTCCCTACGGTTCTGGACAACTCTGCGTTCTATGACCTGACTGGTGAATCTGAACTCTGGGTCTAACAGATCCTTGAAGGGCCAATCGAGAGCCCATCTCTTGCTCTTCTCCCATGTCCCTGCAAACCCTCCTCCTTCGAATATTCAGCCAATTCGCCTTCAAAAAAAACTATTCCTAACTTGAAGAGTTTTGGATACGCTCCAGGATTTCACATCAGGAGCACAGTCTGACAACACAGAAACGCTCAGCTGGAAATGTAATCGAAATGTTGAAGGATGATAAAGATATTTTGCTGATTGTAATTGTACTTGAAGAATCCAACTGACAGCAAAACTGTTGCCAGTCTCTGCCAAATTTGCTGCCATTTTGGAGGGAAAAGATGTTTATCGGTGTAACTGCCAATAGTATAATGCCTGTCCTGCTTAAGTTCCAGTGGGATTCCAAGGCTGCATTCCCATTCCTACAACATAGCAATCGATTTAAAACCCCATGCTATTCCAAAACAGCTGACTAATCAAATGCATCAGACATTTGAATGTAATTATATTGTGGGAGTCTTATCTGTTGATCTGTCTATCTATTTATTTATTTATTTTCAATGCATTGTGGAACAGGTTCTTGCCCAGCAATTCCATAATTAGCCTAATCAGAGGACAATGTACAATAACCAATTAACCTACCCACTGGTAAGTCTTTGGATTGTGGGGGTAACACCCAGAGTAAACCCACAAAGTCAAGGGGAGAACATACAACTCCTTACAGGCAGCGGTGGGGATTGAACCCGGGTCGCTGGTACTGTAAAGCGTTGTGCTAACCATGATGCTATTGTGCCACCCCATATGACGGCATTGTTTGTAAACCCGTCTCTGTAACCTAGGGATGGCTTGTAGAGATAATTCCTGGGTTGTGTAAGGGTTCTCTCCCTAAGAATGGTCTATAAGCTGACTTCTCGGTAAGTCAAAATTGTCCAGTTTTTAACAACTTGTTAAAATATGTGCACGCTTACTATATAACCCTTTTGGTATGGCTTTGGTATCTCTGACTCAATCGTTCTTGAATATGGTTTAAATTTAATTTGCACTTCCCGGTTTAGACTGTCTGTGGGTGAGGATTGGGGGTGGGGGGTTATGATTTTAAGGTGATTGAGGAAAAGTATGTGGGGGGGGGTGATGGCAGAGGTAAGTTCTTTACACAGAAAGTGTTGGCGTATGGAATGCACTGCTGGGAGTGGTGATAGAGGCAGATCCATTCGGGGCATTTAAGAGACTCTTGGATAGGCACGTAGATGATAGAAAAATAGAGGGCTATGTCAGATTGATCTCAGAGCAGGACAAAAGGTCGGCAAAACATCGTGAGCCAAAGGGACTGTACTGTCCTATGTTCAAATGGTCAACTGCTTCCCAGATGCTATAAAATATTATAAAATCCAACTGCATAGTAAATAGCTTGAAAGAAAGACTTCATATATTGAAGTTTGTCCAGTATATCATTTTGAAAAGGTAGCTTTCTTGACGTACTTCTGCTCAGTGATTGGTCACAGTCCAATCCAATCATTTTCACAGAATCTCCGAATTGACAATACAGAAACAGCCCTCGTGGCCCACCTCTCTCGGTCAACCATGAAGCCTATACACCATAATCCCATTTGCATGCAATAGGTTCATATCTCGACACCTTTCCAGTCCATGCCTGTCCAAACACCTCATAAGTGTGCTTACATTTGTTTTAGGTTCATACATTTACACCTTTCCTATCCAAGTACCTGTCCAAACACCTGATGTCTGCCTCCTTCATCCCCCACCCTCAATGAGAAAATGGTCCGTATTTATGTTCTATGATTCTTCTATTGAAGAACCCTGCAGTTTCTTTAGTTGCATTCCTAGTTCTTTACCTCAGCTTGCTGTAAATCAGTCTTTACTCTAAATCCTACAAAAACTCTTGGTAACCATCGGCGAGTGTTGTTCGTTAGCCGCAAAATATAGAATCATCTTCTCTTATTGGTTTATTTTTGTCACATGTACTAAGATAGAGTGAAAAAGCTCGTCTTGCATCCTGCTTATACAATGCATTGAGCTAGAATGAGATAAACAATAACAAAATTGCAGTGCAGTTAAGCAGTAAAGTGAAAGATCATAACGAGATAGATTGCGAAGCCGGAAGTCCATCTTATCATACAAGAGGTCCATTTCAATAGTCTGATAACAATGGATAGAAGCTGTTCTTTACTTACGTCCCTGGCACACAGGGCAGCAATGAAGATCCTCCATCTCTGTCCTTGGCCATCTTCTCTGTAGCGCTCCAGCTGTGGTTCAGGGTCCTGTTCCATACGGTTGCATGCACGTGTAGAAGGAACTCTTGTAGAATGGAGATGAGAAGTTTCTTTAGCCAGAGTGTGCTGAATCTGTGAAATGCTTTGCCATGGGCAGCCATAGAGGCCAAGTCATTGGGTATATTTAAGGCAGAGGTTGATAGATTATTGATTGGTCAGGGCACGAAGGGATACAGGGAGAAGGCAGGAGACTGGGGCTGAGAGGAAAGTTGGATCAGCCATGAAGAAATGCAGAGTAGACTCTCTGGGCCAAATGGCCTAATTCTGCTCCTATATATTAGGGTGTAATGGATTCTTCATTGCTGTTGTAAGGGTCACTAGCGAACAAGTGTAGAAATCACTTAAGCAATTAAAACTAAAGATGTATTACAGAAACTAATCAGCAAAACTAACAGAATTCTGATGAACTTGAATCTCTCACAATACACAGAAGAACTTGTCTGAGTTTCGTCAGACAAGGAACCACAAACTAACTAACAAAAAAGAAAATCACTTTTTTTAAAAATGACCCCAGGTTGTGACAGACGTTTCTGTAACAATTTTGTTTTACCAGTCAGGTTTGTTATCCCTGAGCGGAACCCCCGAACCTGGAGGACCGGTGGACCACTATTAGTCTGACCTCTAACCTTTGATCTGTTTGGCATGGGTGATCTACCCAGACTTCAGCCAACAGTGCTCTTTGGGTCTTTGAGGTACGCAAGCCTCCAAACCCAATGACAAGGTTGTCGTCCTCTTGGAGGAGAAGCTGACCTTCAGCCCGGTGATATGTGCTTTCAGGCTTTTTGCATCTTTGCCCGATAAAAGAGTAACAACACAAAATAATGTGTAAAAGCTATCAAAAATAGTGCAGGTAAATGAGAAAGTGCAAGATCATAACGAGGTAGATTGTGAAATCAAGAGTTCATCCTATCGTTATGGGTGAAATATATACTGTATCCAGTCGTTGAAGGGTTCCATAAAACATTTTAAAAGCAACACACACAAAATGCTGTCGGAACTTAAAAAGTCAGGCACCGTCTATGGAGAGGGATAAACAGTTGATGTTTTGGACCAAGACCCTTCATCAGGAATGGAAAAGGATATCCACTGATATCTACATCTCCCAATCTTACCCCTTTCTCCTCTGTGTGTGAAGTACAGATCTCCATTTGCCATCTGTTCTTCATAAGGTCCTTAGTGTTAGGGAAGTGTCATAGAGTCATAGGACAATACAGCATAGAAACACAACCTTCGGCCCATCTAGTTCATGCCAAGCTATTATTCTGCCTAGTCCCATCAGACTGCACCCGGACTGTAGCCCTCCATATCCCTCCCATACACGTACTATCGAAATTTCTCTTAAGTGTTGAAATCAAACCCTTTATGGAGAGGCAACATCTCAGTTACAACATTTACCAAAACCAGGAAAGTTGGAAGCCTCTAGAATTCAGAGATTGGGATTGGCCCTGACCTTGACCCACTGGAGAGTCATCGGGTGTTCATATAGGAACATGTAAGGAAGGAATGAAACAAGAGCAGTGATGTTTTGATCTCATTTCAAGACACACTTGGAGCCAAGTGTTCATTTTATAGATTAAACTCCGTCAGGCCAGACTGATGAACCATCTGACTCAGTCCCAAGTGGTTGCTGGAGCATTGGATCCAGTGATTGAAATCCCGTTGGATTAGTGTCACATTTACAGTCATAGAACACTACAACACAGACACAGGCCCTTTGCCCCATCTAGTCTGTGCTAATTCTGTCTCGTCCCAATGACCCACATAGCCTTCCAAACCACTCCCATCCATATACTTATCTGAATTCATATCCACCACTTCTGCTGGCAGCTCGTTCCTCACTTTCACCACCCTCTGAGTGAAGAAGTTCCCTTTCAGGTTCTCCTTAAATACTTCACCTTTCACCCTTAACCCATGATCTTTAGCTCTAGTCTCACCTAATCTCCATGGAAAAAGCCTATTGTACTTACCCTATCTATACCCCTCTCCATCGAATCTCCCCTCATTCTCCAACACTCTGTTAAATACAACCCTGATCTGCTCTTTCAGTCTAAGTTTTCATCATGTTTAGCGTATTGGGAGACCGGTGCCAGGAACACTGGTCCTGCTAACCTGAGCAGTTCACATGAATTAACCACAAATTTACCTGGTCCATTTCCAACACAACCCTCTCTCTTTGCGATCTCACTGTCTCTATCTCTGGAGACACATTGTCCACTGCTGTCTGTTATAAACCCAGGGACTCTCACAGCTACTTCGACTATACCTCGTCCCACCCTGTTACTTGTAAAAACGCCATCCACTTCTCTCAATTCCTCCATCTGTGCCGCATCTGCTCTCAGGATGAGGCTTTTCATTCCAGAATGAAGGAGATGTTCTCCTTTTTCAAAGAAAGATGGTTTCCCACCATCCACCGTCAACGCTGCCCTCAGCCTCATCTCTTCCATTTCACGCACTGCTCCTACCCCATCCTCCCGTCACCCTACCAAGGATAGGGTTCCTCTTGTCCTCTCCTACGATCTTACCAGCCTCTGCCTTCAGCAAATAATTCTCCACAAATTCTGCCATCTCCAACGGGATCCCACCACCAAGCACGTCTTTCCCTCCTCCCCCCCCCCCCACTTCTGCTTTCCACAGGGATCACTCCCTACACAACGCTCTTGTCCATTCATCCCTCCGGCACTTATCCTCGCAAGTGGACTGAGTGCTACACCTGCCCCTACACCTCCTCCCTCACTTCCATTCAGAGCCCCTAACAGTCCTTCCAGGTGAGGCGACGCTTCACCTGTGAGTCTGTTGGGATCATTTACTGTGTTCGGTGCTCCCGGTGCAGCCTGCTGCACGTCGGTGACACCCAACATACATTGGGAGACCACTTCGCTAAGCATCTACGCACTGACCACCAGAACAAGCGGGATCTCCCAGCCACCCATTTTAATTCCATTTCCCATTCCCATTCCCATATGTCTATCCACAGCCTCCTTCACTGTCGAGATAAGGCACACTTAGGTTGGAGGAACAACACCTTATATTCCGTTTGGGTAGTCTCCAACCTGATGGCATGAACATCAATCTCTCAAACTTCCAGTAATGCACTCCCCCCCCCATCACTATTTCCATCCCCCTTTCCCTCTCTCATCTTATCTCCTTACCTGCCTATCGATTCCTTCTGGTGCTCCTCCCCACTTTTCTTTCTTCCATGGTCTTCTGTCTCTTTCAACTGTCAACTTCCAAGCTCTTCACTTCATCCCCCCCCCTTCAAGTTTCACCTATCACCTCTCTCCTCTCCCCCCACCTTTTAAATCTGCTCCTCAGCTTTTCTTTCTCCAGTCCTGCTGAAGGGTCTCAGCCTGAAATGTCAACAATACTCTTTTCCACAGATGCTGCCTGCCCTGCTGAGTTCCTCCAGCATTCTGTGTGCTTTCTCTTGTTTGAAATCAGTTCACGTGAATGTTCTGGAGAATGAAAGGATGTCTCTGGACCTGTACTCACTGGAGTTTAGAGGAATGGGGGGTTCTCATTGAAACCTATTGCAGTCTTTGGGTATGTCTAATGTGGAGGTTGGTAAGTTCTCGATTAGTAAAAGTTTACAGGGAGATGGCAGAAGAATGGGGTTGAGAAGAATAATAATTTGCAATCAATTTTAGGAACAGATTTGATGGGCCAAATGGCCTAATTCTGCTCCTGTGTCTTATGGTCTAGCGTGTCTTTGCAATTCTAATACAAGCATCTAACTTGGAAGTTGTTGAGTGTGTCATACGTTAACCCTTTCATTCCTGGGATCATTCTTGTGAACCTCTTCTGGATTCTCTCCAATGCCAGCACAACTTTTCTTAGATCAGGGGCCTAAAACCATCCACGATACTCCAAGTGAGGTCTAACCAATGCTTCATAAAACCTAAGCATTACAACCTTGAGTTTATGTTCTAGTTCTCCTGAAATGAGTGCTAACATTGCACTAGCCTTCCTTACCATCGACTCAACCTGTAAGTTAACATTAGGAAATCTTGCACAAGGACTCCCAAGTCCCCTTGCACCTCTGACTTGTGAATTTGCTCCCTGTTAGAAAATAGTCTATAGCTTTATTCCTTCTACCAAAGTGCATGACCATACACTTCTCTACACTATATCCCATCTGTCCCTTCTTTGCCCATTCTCCTAATTTAAGTCCTTCTGCACACTCCCTGCTTCCTCAACACTAACTGCCTCTAACTCCCTCACCTTCCTACCCTCCTTTTGAATACTGCTGTAAGCTACTTCTGTAAGTGCGTTCTTGATATTTATTTATTTATTTGTCTGTTTGTTTGCTAATTATTTAATTAGCAGTGTGGAATAGGTGCTTGCGGGCCCCTTGAGCCGAGCCGCCCAGCATCCCATCGAATTAACCCGTCAATTTGAGCTAATGTTTCCATTTCAATCTTTATTGGACAACGTTTCTCTGAAACCTTGTGGAACAGCTCTGCTCTATAAATAGGGGGACGTTGTGGGGCGAGGAAAGTGCATCTTAACTTCAATTGATGGTCAAAAAGAACTTTCTGGATGGGTAAAAAGAGAAGGAAAATGCTTAGATTTATCAGTCCGGAAGCCCTACTGCATAAAATCATGAAGAACGTCTTTGGTGCAAACGTGCTCTTTAATCGTTAGGTACACCAGCACTCATAAAACCCTCAATCTGTTGATTTTCCAGAGACAGATCTTGGAACACAAGCTACGTATATTATCCTATCAAATTAGAGTGTTTTGCTACATTCATCTACAGAAAAGGTAGTAGAAACACATTAATAAGTCAATACCATAATTAGTATGTCATTACCATAACCTTCAGTGTGGCGGGTGGATATACTACTCTAGCAAAGGAGGTGTAAGATGCTCTGTCCCTCCGCTAGCCTGCATGTCACTCTTAGCCCCCTCCACCAGGGTCATGTGAAGTCATGGGAGCAGGTGGTGGATGATTGTATGAGCAGCTGGTGCATATCACAAGTCCTGGTTATGCGACCACTGACACCAGGCAGACAGTCTCTGAAGAGTAATGACTGGGATCACTCATCTTGTAAGGAGACTGCCCAGAAGAAGGCAGTGGCAAACCATTTCTGTAGAAAAGTTTGCCAAGAGCAATTTTGGTCAAGGAAAGACCATGATCAGCCACGGAATATGACATGGCACGTAAGGAAGGAACCATAGCACTTAAAGGAAATCCTCTTGCATTTGTACAGGGCCCTGGTGAGACCACACCTGGAGTATTGTGTACAGTTTTGGTCTCCAGAGTTAGGGAAGGACATCCTGGCTATAGAGGAAATGCAGCGTAAATTCACAAGGTTAATTCCTGGGATGTCCGGACTGTCTTACGCAAAGAGGTTAGAGAGACTGGGCTTGTACACGCTGGAATTAAGGAGATTGAGAGGGGATCTGATTGCAACTTATAAGATTATTAAGGGATTGGACAAGATAGAGGCAGGAAATATGTTCCAGATGCTGGGAGAGTCCAGTACTAGAGGGCATGGTTTGAGAATAAGGGGTAGGTCATTTAGGACAGAGTTAAGGAAAAACTTCTTCTCCCAGAGAGTTGTGGGGGTCTGGAATGCACTGCCTTGGAAGGCAGTGGAGGCCAGTTCTCTGGATGCTTTCAAGAAGGAGTTAGATAGGTATCTTATGGATAGGGGAATCAAGGGATATGGGGACAAGGCAGGAACCGGGTATTGATAGTAGATAATCAGCCATGATCTCAGAATGGCGGTGCAGGCTCAAAGGGCTGAATGGTCTATTTCTGCACCTATTGTCTATTGTCTATAACTATTTGCTTTTCCGTGAAATTATAAAGTTGTTTCTGTAACAGCCATTCAAATCACACAGGATTGAAACAGACCCTTCAAGCCAATGGTGGGGAGTGCTGAAGATGTGTTTCAACATCTCTGCTGGGCCTATAATATTGATGCAACTATGAAGAAGGCACATCTGCAGCTATATTTTATGCGGAGTTTGAGGGGATTTGGTACGTCACCAAAGTGTTAAGCAGATTTCTATGGAGAGCATTCTCGGTGGGTGCATCATCGAGAGACCGTTGCACAGGATTGGGGAAAGCTGCAGAACGTTGTAAACACAGCCAGCTCCATCATGGGCGTGAGCTCGTTCACTCTGTGCCGTGCCGCATGACGTGGGCGATCATGGTCTTTCCATGACCACGATTGTTCTTGGCAAATTTTTCCACAGAAGTAGTTTGTTATTGCCTTATTCTGGGCAGTGTCTTTACAAGATGGGTGACCCCAGCCATTATCAATACTCTTCAGAGATTGTCTGCCTGGTGTCAGTGGTTGCATAACCAGGACTTGTGATAAGTACCAGCTGCTCATATGACCATCCACCACCTGCTCCCATGGGCTCACATGACCTGATCAGGACAGGGCGGGGGGGGGGGGGGGGCTAAGCAGGTGCTACACCCTGCCCAAGGGTGACCTACAGGCTAGCGGAGGGAAGGAGTGCCTTACACCTCCTTGTATGTAGGGAGGTATCTCCACCGTGCCTTGGGCACTATCCACCCTTTTATGTTTTGCAGCTTCAAAACATTCAACAAATTCAAAGGAAAGCAAGAAAGTCAAGAGAGATGCGAGTCTTAATTTGTTCTTTAAGTAAGGCGCTCAGGTATCACGTGGTAGAGTCATGATTTATGCGATTTGCTTATGTTTTCATATAACCCATAATGAATTACTTAAACAAACAAGAATGCTTAATCAAACAATATATTTATGTTACCCAAATACTACCGAAATATTAAATGCACAATACTCCCCACCATTGAAAACATCTTCAAAAGGCGATGCCTCAGAAAGGTGACTTCCATCATTGAGGACCTGCACCACCCAGGACATGCCCCCTTCTCCTTGCTATTATCGGAGGGAAGGTACAAGAGCCCAGAAACACACATTCAATGTGTTAGGAACAGCTTCTTCCCCTCCACAATCAGATTTCTGACAGGACACTGAACCCATGAACACTACCTCACTATTTTTGCTCTCCTTTTGCACCAGGTTTTAAATTCTTCTATATTATTGTAATTTATAGTACTTTTTACGTATTTCACTCTACTGCTACTGGCAAGCAACACATTTCATGACATACATCAATGATAACAAACATGATCCTGGTTCTAAAGCACCCATTTATATCAATCCTCTCTTCATCCCATCATATTTTCCCCATTTCCCTCACTAGGGGCAACATACAGTGGCCAGTGTATCTACCTGTCTTCAGATCCTCCTACAACTTGAGCAGATT
Organism: Hemitrygon akajei; assembly: GCF_048418815.1. NCBI lineage: Eukaryota > Metazoa > Chordata > Chondrichthyes > Myliobatiformes > Dasyatidae > Hemitrygon > Hemitrygon akajei. The sequence continues at coordinate 174,990,829 of NC_133130.1, read as the reverse complement.
TGATTTTAACAGCCAACATTAGGTGGTAAATTGGATGTAGGATGGGATGTTCAACCAGCCTCGAAGTAGATTGTACAATAATGTCTAAAGCATGCTAGAAAGGTGGGGGGAGTGAAGGATAGAACCACAGCAGCCTCCCCTTTCATTGTAGTGTGCATTCACCAAAAGAGAATTCAGATTCAGATTTATTTGTCACTTGTACGTCGAAACATATGGTAAAATGCACCATTTGCATTTACAAACAACTCACCCAAGAAGATGGTCCTGATAAAGGGACTCGGCCTGAAACGTCAGCTGTTTACACTTTTCCATAAGAACGTAAGACCTTGGAGCAGAATTAGGCCATTTGGCCCATCGAGTCTGCTCTGCCATTCAATCATGGCTGATCCTTTTTCCCCTCCTCAGCCCCAGTTCCCAGCCTTCTCCCCATAACATTTGATGCCGTGGCCAATCAAGAGTCTATCAATCTCCACCTTAACACCTGGCCTCTACGTCTGCCTGTGGTAACAAATTCCTCAAATTCACCCCCCCCCCCCCCCCCGGCTAAAGAAATCTCTGTTTTGAATGGACACACCTCTGTCCTGAGGCTGTGCCCTCTTGTCTTCAACTCCCCCACACTGGTAAACATCCTTTCCACATCTACTCTGTCTTGGCCTTTCAACATTCAAAAGGTTTCAGTCACCATCTCTTCTCATCCTTCTAAATTCCAGCAAGTACAGGCCCAAAGCCATCAAATGTTCCTCATATGATAACATTTCATTCCCGGAATCATTCTTGTGAACCTCCTCTGAACCCTCTCCAAGGCCAGCACATCTTATTTTAGATAAGGACCCCAAAACTGTTCACAGTACTTCAAGTGAGGCCTCACCGTTTCCTTATAAAGCCTCAGCATCACATCCCTGCTCTTATATTCCAAACTTCTTGAAATGAATGCTAACACTGCATTTGCTTTCCTCACCACTGACTTAATCTGCAAGTTCACCCTTACGGTGTTCTGCACAAGGACTCCCTTTGCATCTCAGATTTTTGAATTCTCTCCCTGTTTAGAAAATAGTCTGCGTGTTTATTTCTTCTACCAAAGTGCATGACGATGCATTTTCCAACATTGTATTTCATTTGTCCCCTTTTTGCTCATTTTCCATAGATGTTGCCTGACCTACTGAATTCCTCCAGCATCTTGTGCGTGTTGCTTTGGACTTCCAGCATCTGCAGATTTACTCGTCTTTTGCATGCCTAAGAATTGTGCGGAGGCTACAAACAAATTAAATCTCTTGCTGTTTAATTACAGTGTGGGCATTATTGGGTAATTCCACTGTCAATCATGCCTAGTAATCTTCCTGGATTTGATTGACAGGGGAGTTATCCAATCATCCAGATACTGTAATTAAAATATTAAAAAAGCAGTTGCTGGAAATCCGAATTAAAGACAGAAAATGCCGGAGAGACTCAGGAGGTGAGGCAGCAATTCACTTGGATGTTTCCCGGCTTAATGTTCAACATTAGATTTTACCACATGAACTTCTCTTAGAGTAACAGAGTCTTAGAACACTACAACACAGAACCAGGCCCTTTGACCCATTTAGCCATGCTGAGCTGTATTATTCTGCCTCATCCGATTAACCTGCACCTGGACCATAGCCCTCCATATTCCTCCTAGCCACATAGCTATCCAAATTTTTCTTAACTGTTGGAATCTTCAGTGGGAATATGTATAACATAATTTGAGTGGCCACTTGAAGTTCAAAGTTCAAAGTAAATATACTATCAAAATAAACACGAGAAATTCTGCAGATGCTGGAAATCCAAAGCAACACACACAAAATGCTGGAGGAACTCAGCAGGTCAGGCAGCATTTAGGGAAATGGGTAAACAGTTGACCTTTCAGTTCTGAAGAAGGGTCTTGTAGCGAAACAATAATAAGCCAGTTTATTATTGTCAATAATGGACACGAGATTTAGGAGGTACAATTGCATGGTGGTCAGCATAATGCTATCACAGTGACTGGGGTTCAATTTGTGCCGTTTTCTTATGCAGTTTATATGTTCTCCTCATGTCTGCATGGGTTTCCTCCCACATCCCAAAGGCGTATTGGTTAGGGTTAAGCTGTGGGAATACTACGTTGGTGCCAGAATCACGCCATAACTTGCAGGTTGCCCCCAGCACATATTTGCCGTAAGGAGCAATATCAGAACAAGATAGTTTGTAGGGTCAAGAGTCCAACGAATCGTAATTTTTAACAGCAGCTGAAAAAGCACGGGATGGAATCCAGGAGTAATGTTGGTATCTCTTAAGCAGGAACCTCTCTGGTATCCATGGGATTAGTGAAGGAGCATCTCATGAGTGCTTTAAGCATTTCTCTGATGCTCTCCCTATCCAAAGCACCACTTCAGGCTCCTACACCTCCTCACTGATGATACTAATGAGAAGGGAGAATGAGAAGAGGCCACGTCCTGGATGATGAAGGTTCTTAGCGATGGATGCCGGCTTCTTGAGATATTGCCTTTTGTAGATATCCTCGATGGTGCAGAGGGTTGTTCCCAAGATGGAGCTGGCTGAATCTACAATCCTCCGCAGCTTCTTCCAATCCTGTGCGTTGACACCTCCACACCAGACAGTGATGCAACCGATCAGAATGCTCTCCACACTACATCTGTAGAAATTTGCCTCACCAAATCTCTTCAAACTCCTAATGAAATATAGCCCTTCTTTGTAATTGCATCAATAAGTTGAGCCCAGGATAGATCTTCAGAGATATTGCAGTTGAACACCCTTTACACTGCTGACCATCGATGAGAACTGGTGTGTGTTTTCCCAGCTTCTCTCCTGAAGACTACAATCAATTCCTTGGTCTTACCGATGTTGGGTGCAAGGTTGGCTTCCCCACTATGCAGAGGATAAGGGACAAAGTTTTGGAGCTAGCATGGGACTCAGGGCGAGAAGGATTGGAACTAAGGCTTGGGATTCTTTCAGCCAGAATGGGAACTGATGGCCACAGAATTACGGAGAGGTGTGGAAACAGGTCACCAAGTCTGCACCAAATCAAGTATCCAATTCCACTAATCCCACATTAATCCTCTACCTACAATCTCCTTAATCCCTCAGATTGTAGCACATACCTACAAACAAGGGGAAAATTATTCACCTCTCCTCTCCACTCTTAGTCCCTATTCAAGGTTTAGACCCCAAAAGTCAACAGTTCCTTTCCTCCAACAGATGAGTTCCTCCGTCAGATTAGATCTGGTAAAGTATTGTCACACGTACTGAGATAAAGTGAAAAGCTTGTATTGTCCATACAGATCAAATTATTACACAGTGCATTGAGGGAGAGCAAGATAAAACAACAACAGAATGAAGTGTAACAGCTACAGAGAAAGTGCAGTGCAGGTAGACAATAAGATGCAAGAACATAACAAAGTCGGCCTTGTACTAAGGAACCATTCAGTAGTCTTACAACACTGGGACAGAAGCTGTCTTTGAGCCTGATGGTACGTGCTATCAGGCTTTTGTATCTTCTGCCCGATGAGAGAAGGGAGGAGAGAGAATGTCCAAGCTGGGTGTGGGCTTTGATTTTGCTGGCTATTTCACTGAGACCGCAAAAAGTACAGACTGAATCCATGGAAAGGAAGCTGGTTTCCATGATGTATTGAACTGCGTCCACAACTCTCTGAAGCTTCTTGCGGTCACATGCAGAGCAGTTGCCGTACCAAGCTGATACTCAGCCAGGCAGAATGCTTTCTATGGCGCAGTGATAAAAGTCGACAGAGACATACCAAATTTCTTAGACTCCTGAGGAAGTAGAGGCATTGATGTGGATTCTAGCATCTGCAATCCCTGTTGTCTGATCTCCAATATTTGGACTCAAGTTTTTTCCACTGATGGAGTCCCAGAAGGATGACATTTGTTAACAAGATGTGGATATACTGCTCCAGAGTACAAGTACAGGGTCTGTCTTTCATCATGTTCAGGAAACAGTGATTGTATTTAATTTGGTTTATTGTCACAAACATACTCATATATATTTAATGTGTTGTAAAGGACTAACAAAAATGTTGGCAAGCAATGAAAGCAGAAATTCCATCCCCAGTTCCCATTTATAAACTCTTGGAGCTTTGCAGTAGCAATTTATTAGTTGGCTAAATTATTTGCCTGTTTTCTTCACAGTTAATAAAAAAAAAACAAAATGTGTGACAATATATGAAATGGATAGATAAGATAGAAGCAGGAAAGTTGCTTCCACTGTTAGGTGAGACTAGAAGTAGGGGAAATAGCCTCAAGATTCGGGGGAGTGAATTTAGGATGGAGATGAGGAAGAACTGCTTTTCCCAGATAGTGGTGAATCTGTGGAATTCTCTGCTCAATGAAGCAATGGAGGCTACTTCATTAACTATATTTAAGGCAAGGTTGGATGGATTTTTGCATAGTAGGGGAATTAAGGGTTATGGGAAAAAGGCAGGTAGGTGGAGATGAACCCATGACCAGATCAGCCATAATCTTATTGAATGGCAGATCAGGCTTAATGGGCCAGATGGCCGACCCCTGCTCCTATTTATTGTGTTTTTATGTTATACTTTCCTCATAGCAACACGCACAAAGTGCTGGAGGAACTCAGCAGGTCAGGCAGTATCTATGGAGAGGAATGAACAGTCAACGTTTCAGGACTGGAAAGGAAGGGGGGGAGGAGAGGAGGTACAAGCTGGCAGGTGATGGGTGAAACCAGATGAGGGGGAATGTAGGTGCATTGGGGAGGGGCGGGGTGAAGTAAGAAACTGGGAGGTGATAGGTAGAAAGGGTTAAAGGCTGAAGAAAAGGGAATCTGATAGGAGAGGACAGTGGACTATGGAAGAAAGGGAAGGAGGAGGGAGATGATGGGCAGATGAGAAGAAGAGAAGGGCGTAAGAGGGGTGGCCATTCTGGCTGAATGGGGAAATGGAAATCAGATTTAATATCACAGGCAGATGTCGTCAAATTTGTTAACTTGTTAATAGAGAGGGAAGGGTGATGGGGAGAAATAACTTGAAGTTAGAGAAATCGATGTTCATGCCGCCAGGTCGATGGCTCCTCCAGCCGGAGTGTGTTTATCAAGGCAGCAGTGGAGGCCATGGGCCAACGTGTCAGAATGGGAATGGGAAGTCGAATTGAAATGGATGGCCACCTGGCCTTTGAGGAAAAAGGAGGAGGATGATTCAGCCCCCTGCAACACCCCCTCATCGATATGTTCAGACTGACCCTCTACCTCATTGCTGTTTTTCTTCTTGATCTCTCCTCTGCAATTCCTATAATATCTTGAGACTTGTTGCTGTCTGCACAGATTTGGACTGCTTTATTTTCAGTCCGGTGAACCCTCACAGACCTCCCTGTATTACAAGTGTAATGTCCGCCCTGAGGGAGAGCAAATGTGCACATTATTTTCCAGATGTGATCACTCAGGCTCTCATACGATTGGAACTTCTTTACTCAGATTCTTTTGAAACCATTTCCCTTGATAATCAAACACGCGGAAATCTGCAGATGCTGGGAATTCAAGCAACACACACAAAGTGCTGGTTGAACACAGCAGGCCAGGCAGCATCTATAGGGAGAAGCACTGTCGACGTTTCAGGCCAAGACCCTTCGTCAGATGCTGCCTGGCCTGCTGCATTCCACCAGCATTTTGTGTGTGCCCCTTGATAATCGTTGCACATAATCGGAAGTGGAACTGATTTATTACTGTCGCATGTACTGAGATACAACGAAGAGCTTATCTTGCATACTGCTCATACAGATCAGATTACTACACAGCGCATTGAGGCAGAATAAGGCAAATCAGTGATGATGAGGCCTCTGTTGGTCACAGTCGTCCAAGGATGTTGTGTCCTAGGTGTCTAGATACGTACACTATCCTGTCCAGTACAATATGGAGAGCAAGCTTCTCCTCTTCACGCATCTGATGGACCCAAAGGAATGGCAGAGACAGCAGTTTGGTGCAGGAGTTGCCAGTCAGCGTTGAACCCAATGTAGAACCGCCATAGGGACTCCCCTTTGGGATTTTTCCCTCAGGGTTCACTCCCGAAGCCTTCCACATGAGTGGGTACAGCTGCAAGGCAGCAGAGGTTTGAGATCAGAGTTTTCCTTCTCCTCGATGAGCTGCCAACCACGGCTGACAAGCCCCGTCTGTCCAAAGTGACTGGTTTTAAGGTGCCAGTAACCCACCTTTGCCCCTTCTCTAGTCAGTAGAAGCAGTTCTACCAGCCTTAGTAGTTAAGCCAGGCATGAAGGCCAGGAGCTGGACTTGGTTGTCAGAGGCTATTTGAGGAGCATAGCATTGGGAGCATGTAATAGGTAGTGGGAACTTACCCCCATGACTACCTCCAGCTATAACAACCTTAAGGAACTGGTAAAACCCTAACAATACAGATTAAAAGATAAAAGCTACAGAGAATGCATAGAGCAGGTAACCAATAAGGTGCAAGAGCATAAAGATGCATATCGTGAGGTCAAGCGTCCATCTTATCATACTAGGGAGCTATATATAGTTGGAGTTAATTTGTAAAATGTGTAGCTCAGGTGGTTGATGGTTGGGTTGAGCGGTTCTCTGTTCTTGGCAATTTACTTGCAAATGTTTTGTTACCTACGAGGGGACACCATCAGTGCGCTGTTAACGGTGATGTCCTCCGAATGCTTGGCCTTTTTATATTTAACAATCAGCTGATTGGCTGCCATTATGGAAACTCAATTGTGATGTGGGGAGGAAATCTGACTGGCCATGGCCTGGAAGCCTGGGTTTCCATGAACAATTTGATGACTAAGCACGTGGGCCTCAATCCTATTTATGAGCCAAAGCAGGCAAAATTCTAGAGGATGCACCACAACCAACAGCGCACTGATGATGACTGCTCACGTGGTGATGAAACGTTTGCAAGTAAATTGCCAAGATCAGAGTCCAACTCAATCCAGCTGACTATGTATGGTTCTTATAAGAGCTGTCCTTGATCTCAGCAGTATATGCTTTCAGGTTTTTATTATCTTCTGCCCGAGGGGAGAGGAGAGAATGTCTGGGCTGGTTGGGATCTTTGACGATGCTGGCTGCTTTACTTGGGTACTGAGAAGTATAGACAAAGCCCATCTACCTCTTATTCCCAGTGCTGTCTCCTCCCTCAGGGGAAACCTCTCCTGGACCTGCAGCTGCACACTTTGCCTCGCTACTCACTGGAGGAATGACTTGTATGTTTTTCAGCTTGTCATAACAAGCGCACTTCACTTGTCATTTATTGCTTCCTTACTGGGAAGAGATTAATGAGTTTCTGACTTCATTTCGCACAACTGGTACACCCTGCAAAGGTCAACGATTTGCTGTACCTCCTGCTGCACAAGTTTTCATGTTGCAAAAGATTCATTAGGATTTTAATTCTATTTATATTAGGGCACACCGGGATCAGTCCCAGTTAAGCGGCAGCTCTAGTGAGCCAAAGTCATAGATTCAAGGAAAAGTACAGCTCAGAACCAGGCCCTTCAGCCCATCTAGTCCATGCTGAAACCATTTTAAACTGCCTACTCCCATCGATCTGCTCTGGGACCATAGCCCTCCATACCCCTATGATCCGTGTACCCATCCCGACTTTGCTTAAACGTTGAAATCGAGCTCACACGCACCACTTGTGCTGGCAGCTCATTCCACACTCTCACAACCCTCTGAGTGAAGAACTTTCCCCTGTTGTTCCCCTTAAACTTTTCACCTTTCACCCTTAACCCATAACCTCTGGTTGTAGGTTCACCCAACCTGTGGAAAAAGCCTGCTTGCATATACCCCATCTATACCCCTCATAATTTTGTATAACCCTATCAAATCTCCTCTCAATCTTCTGTGTTTGAAGGAATAAAGTCCTAAGTGTCATGGAAATAATTTAAAAAGTATAAAACAGACAAATGACCTTTCAACTGAGTACCTATTTCAATATACAAGATACAGAATAAAGTAAAACACAGCCAATACCTCTACAGCACTCTAAAAACGTGTATTAGTTCCTAATTCTTCAAGGCTTCGGTCAGAGAAAGCAAAGGAAAGAAAAGCTCAAACTTTGTTTTCCTTCTCTTCTTTATATCTGCTCAGTTAGGACAGTAGAGATGCCAGGCAGGATGGTTGAATGCTCCTGTTATGGGAACAGTTAGTGGAGAGGTTGTGGGGGCAAATGTTGGCAAGTCCTCAGACAAAATTAGGAATCTTGAGCATGGTACGACTAGTGTCCTAAGCTGCGAATATTTCAATGCAAGAAGAAGCGTAGAAAAGGCAGATAATAGCGCTGAAGATGAGGTAGCTGGTTTACAAACAGAGGCTGTTCTAGGGCAAAATTGCAGACACAGGATGAGTTGCATTGTAAAAGGCAGACAAGGTGAATACAGGACAAAAGGTGTTGTATCCGAAAGTGCACAGTACATGGAATAAGGTAGATGAACGTGTAGCACAATTACAGATTGGCAGGTATGATGTTGTATGCATCACTGAATCATGACTGAAAGATTGTAGCTGGGAGCTGAATGTCCAAGGATACACATTGTGTCAAAAGGACAGGCAGGAAGGCAGAGGGGGTGGTGTTGATCTATTGGTAAAAAATGAAACCAGATCATTAGAAAGAGGTGACATAGGGTCAGAGGGTGTTGAATCATTGTGGATAGAGGTAAGGAACTGTAAGGGTAAAAAGACCCTGATGGGAGTTGTAAAAAGACCCCCAAACAGTAGTAAGGATGTGGCCTACAAATTACAATGGGAGATAGAAAAAGCATGTCAAAAGGGCAATGTTACAATAGTCACGGGGGATTTCAATATGCAGGTAGATTGGGAAAATGAGATTGGTGCTTAATTACAGGAGGTGGAATTTCTAGAGTGCCTACAAGATGGCTTTTTAGGCAGCTCATGGTTGAGCCCACTAGAGGATCAGCTATTCTGGCTTTGGTGTTGTGCAATGAACCAGAATTGATTGGAGAGCTTAAGGTAAAAGAACCCTTAGGGGAGAGTGATCGCAGTATGATTGAATTCACCCTGAAATTTGAGAAGGAGAAGCTAAAGTCAGATATATCAGTATTACAGTGGAGTAAAGGGAATTACAGAGGCATGAGAGAGGAGTTGGCCAGAATTGATTGGAAAAGAACACTGGCAGGGATGATGGCAGAGCGGCAATGGCTGGAATTTCTGGAAGCAATTTGGTAGGCACAGGATATATACATCCCAAAGAGGAAGAAGTATTGTATCTTCATGGTCTTCTGGTGCTGTAGCTGTTAAACACCACATCAGTCACCTTGATTAACCGATGGCCCAATTCACTGGAATCCATAGTTGTGTGTATCTGTGTTTAGAAAGCAGTGATTTTTGTTGTTGATAGTTGGTGAGAAATAAGCAGTAAGACAGTTCAGAACTATTTTGTTCACCGTGCTTTCAAACGTTCAGGCTTAGAGATACCAAAAGCCACCTTTAGATGTTAACAAACAAACAGTTTTTAAATAGCATTCATTGTGTGTGCTTCTGTTATGTTATCCATTTGGGCCAGCAGACGCTGATTCAAAAAGCAGAGATTTTTGATAATTTTGTTTATTACAGTATTTGCAGAAAGGAAGTGAAGCCAGTCATTTACCAGGATGCTGTCTGTTTTAGAGAGTATCTGTTTTCCAGGGCTGAAAAGTCTAATACCAGGGGGCAGGCATTGAAGGTGAGAGGGGGTAGGTTTAAGAGAGATGTGATCATTAAGCAGTTTTTACTCAGAGAGTGGTAGATGTCTGGAATGAGCTGCCTGGTATGGTAGTAGAGGCAAATACATTAGAGGCTTTTAAGAGACATGGATGTAATGAAGATGGAAGGATACGGACATGGTGTAGGTGGGAGGGATTCATGTTTAGATGTTTCTGATTTGCTGGTTTGGCACAACATCGTGGGCCACATGGCCTGTTGCTGTACTGTACTGTTCTGTGTTTGGTCTTCCGTGGTGGGATCTGTAAGGAGAATCCAGGGCACCTTCCTCAAAGTCATCACCAACATCGCTGTTACAGACTTTTGAACAGTCCCCTAGTTTGACAGTCTGCCTCATGATCCTGGGAATGAAAGAATGAGGTGCATTTGCTGGCTCTGGGCCTGTACTTCCTGGAGTTTAGAAGAATGAGGGAGAATCTCATAGAAACCTACCGAATATTGAAAGTCCTATACAGGGTAGATGTGGAGAAGATGTTTCCAGTACTGGGGAAGTCTAGGACCAGAGGGCACAGCCTCGGAATAGAAGTTTTTTAATAGTGGGTTCAGTGGTGGGGTGGAGATACGTCTCTACCAAAGGAGGTGGAAGGTATTCCTTCCCTCTGCTAGCCTGCAGGTCACCCTTCGGCAGGGTGTAGCTCATGCTTAGCCCCATGATCAGGGTCACATGAAGCTGCGGGAGGAAGTGGTGGGTGGTTGTATGAGCAACTGGTGCACATCACAAGTCCTGATTACGCAAACGCTGACGCCAGGCAGACAATCTCTGAAGAGGATTGATAATTGCTGGAGTCACCCGTCTTATAAAGACACTGCCCAGATCAAACCACTTCTGTCAAAAAATTTGCCGAGAATAATCATGGCCATGGGCAGACCGTGACGGGCCACGTCATACATCACGGCACATCAGTCAGAAACTATCCTCGTTGCCAGTGGTGTGTGTTTTAGTTTTTCTGTCGCTTCTGCTTGATGGAAGGCGGTGTGGGAGGGGGTGGGGGGAAGCAGAAGAGAAAACGACTGGGGTGGCAAGGTTCTTTGATTATTTAGCTGCTTTTTGAGGCCGTGTCAGACAGATTCAGTGGTTTGTGTGATGGACTGAGCTGTGTTCAGATGCAGTTCCTTGCGGGTGCGTGCGGGGCGCTTGCCGTGCCAAGCCGTGATGCATCTGGATAGGATGTTTCCTGTGAAGGATCTGTAAAAATAGCTAGCCACACTTGGGATCGTCTTTCTGCCAACACCAGCATCTCATCTCCACTAAGACAGTGCATTGGGAAATGAAGCAAATATGTTTCTTTTTCAGAAGCAGAAAGGAGGCAATGCTTTAGTTTGTGTAACTGTTTCTGCATTTAATGTTGGAAAGCACTGAAAGTTCCCAATACTCCCATTACAGTTCAAAATTCCAAAAGCAGTTTTCCTGACATTTTAACACAACTTTATCCCTCCCCACCACTGAGCAAGGAGTGCTGCCCACCAGAAGGTAGCATCTAGGCCGTGCTCTCTGATCACTAGCTCCATCAGGCCGAAGACAGAGGAGCTTTAGGTCCCACACTGCCAGGTTCGGGAAGAGCTATTACCCTACAACTAGCAGCTCCTGAACCAGCGTGGACAACATCACTCACAACACTGAACTGATTCCACAACCTACAGACTCGCTTTCAATGACTCTACAACTCATGTTCTTAGTGTTATTTATTTATTTTGTCTATTTTTTTCTATTTGCACGGTTTGCCTTATTTTGCAGATTGTGAGTGAGTGTGAGTGTGTGTTTTTTCATTGAATCTATTGTGCAGTTAGACAATCTGCAGCCAGACAGCTACAGCGATACAGGTTCAATCCTGACCCCTGGTGTTCCCTGTATAGACTTTCTGTGGTCTCCCTGTGACCTCAGGGGTTCCAGTATTGTTGCAGCAGCATGTGGATCGGTAGGTTAATTGGCCCCTATAAATTGCCCCAGATGTGCAGGTAATTTGGTCCAATGTGGGAGGAGCTGATGGGAGAAGGAAATAAGATTTGTGTGTGTTTAGTGCGAAGATAAAGATTAGCTTTATTGGTCACATGTACATCTAAACATACAGTGAGATACATCACCAGCGTCAAATCAAATCAGCGGGGATTGTGCTGGGAGGACCACAAGTGTTGCCCCACTCCCTGCGCCAACATACAAATCTCACACACCCCAACTCACATAATCGTATGTTTTTGGAATATGGGAGGGGACTGAAGCACCTGGAGGAAACCCATGTGGTCATAGGGTTTAGCGGAGAGCAAATGCACTCCTTGCTCAACACACACACACACACACACTCACACTCACACTCACACTCACACTCACACTCACACTCACACTCACACTCACACTTGTCATTCCGCTGCTGTTGCATTGAGCGTGTGCACTTTGATCTCTTCCCCAGTATATTCTCATTTTGGGTCCTAAACTGAGCTGTTGTGCCCGGGTTGGCTTTATGGTGCCTTTCTTCCTATACATGGCGGAATATTCTATATCTTTCGTGATAGGGATGTGTAAAGGTGTATGTGTTCTTTCTATACTGTATTTAAGGTAGATACCTCTGTTTATTTTGTAATATGATTGTAGCTACGTTGTGGGGTGCATCATATTCTAATTCATGCGTTAACTTTGGTAATTAAATATGGTAGGTCTTAGTGCTGAATAAAGGGAGCTCATCGCCCTCAGTGAGAGGGAGGTGGGGGCTGCCAGGTTTTCACACTGGACGAGAATAAGCTGGGAGCTATTAATGTGATTTCTGGTACAGATATCTGTCTGTAAATACTGGCAGTTTTCATTATTTTCACTGATTTTTATAAGTTTGATTTTTAACGCACCTAATAAACCAGCGGTGACCAGTGGGATCTGTTCTGCGTCCCTTACTCTTCGTGATTTCTATAAATGACCTGGATGAGGAAGTGGGGGGATGGGTTAGTAAGTTTGCTGATGACACAAAGGTTGGGGGTGTTGTGGATAGTGTGGAGGGCTGTCAGAGGTTACAGTGGGACATTGATAGGATGCAAAACTGGGCTGAGAAGTGGCAGAAGGAGTTCAACCCAGATAAGTGTGAAGTGGTTCATTTTGGTAGGTCAAATATGACGGCAGAATATAGTATTAATAGTAAGACTCTTGGCAGTGTGAAGGATCAGAGGGATCTTGGGGTCCAAGACCATAGGGCACTCAAAGCAGCTGCGCAGATTGACTCTGTGGTTAAGAAGGCATACGGTGTATTGACCTTCATCAATCATGGAATTGAATTTAGGAGCCTAGAAGAGGCTGGAGGCTGGAGCCTGGTCAGACTCCACTTGGAGTACTGTGCTCAGTTCTGGTCACCTCACTACAGGAAGGATGTGGAAACCATAGAAAGGGTACAGAGGAGATTTACATGGATGTTGCCTGGATTGGGGAGCATGCCTTATGAAAACAGGTTGAGTGAACTCGACCTTTTCTCCTTGGAGTGACAGAGGATGAGAGGTGACCTGATTGAGGTGTATAAGATGATGAGAGGCATTGATCGTGTGGATAGTCAGAGGCTTTTTCCCAGGGCTGAAATGATTGCCATAAGAGGACACAGGTTTAAGGTGCTGGGGAGTAGGTACAGAGGAGATGTCAGGGGTAAGTTTTTTACTCAGAGAGTGGTGACTGCGTGGAATGAGCTGCTGGCAACGATGGTGGAGGCGGAAACGATAGGGTCTTTTAAGAGACTTTTGGATAGGTACATGGAGCTTAGAAAAATAGAGGGCTATGGGTAAGCCTAGTAATTTCTAAGGTAGGGACATGTTTGGCACAACTTTGTGGGCTGAAGGGCCTGTACTGTGCTGTAGGTTTTCTATGTTTCTAAACATGTAAAATAATATTACCACAAATAAATTAACAAATAATAAAATACATTCCAGAAGATGGATATTTAGCACAAGGTGCAATTACAAAACAAGTTATAAAGTGAACAGTATAATGCTACTGGTGCTTCATAATGCTGAGACCTGCACGGTGGCAGGGAGTTCAGGAGTCTCACGGTCTGGGGGAAGAAGCTGTTTCCCGTCCTAACAGTCCGTGTCCTAATTTTGTGTGTGTTGCTGTGGCTAACTTGTGATGTGTGACCCCTGACCGTGCTGTTGTGTTATATTTGAAGGGGAGATTCAGTGGAAACACATTTACAAGATTCCCCTCAGCAACCTCGTTGGAAGGAGCATCGAACGGCCTCTGAAATCCCCCCTTGTTGCAAAGGTTGCCACGACACCCACGTCCAGTGTTACAGCGCCGATGCCGGTAACCCATTCACTCTCACTGTCCCGCATGGAGATCAAGGAGATTGCATGCAGAACACGCAAAGAATTGCTGGGTAAGAGACGCTCACTTCACTTTTGATCCAAGCAGCAAGCTGAAAGCTTCTCTCTCTAGAATGAGAGGAGTCTTGATAGAGATGTACAAGATAATGAGATCGAGTAGATAGCCAAAGACTTTTTTTCAAGTGCGGTTATGGCGAGTTCAAGGAGGCTTACTTTTGAGGTGATTGTTGGAAAGTATGTGTGTGGTGGGGGGGGGGGGTTCTCAGAGGTAAGTTTCTTTACACACAGAGTGATGGGTGTGTGGAACATCCTGGCAGGGATGGTGGTAGAGGCAGATACATTAGGGACATTTAGGAAACTCTTAGATAGGCACAATGATACAAAACAGAGGGTTATGTGGGTGGGGGAAAGTGTCTAATTGATCTTAAGAGTAGGTTAAAGGGTTGGCATGACATTGTGGGCTGAAGGGCCTTTACTGTGTTGTAATATTCTGTTCTATGATCTTTGGAAATCTGAAAGTGGTTAAAATTCAAGGAGTTTTTATTCTTTCCCTTTCAAAAGCCTGTCGTATAGACAGGAAATAACGCATAAAATATACATTTGTATAGTTATTTAGTTTTTTTAAATTCCAGCTCTATTCCCCCTATATTTAAGGTACAGGAAGGTGACAATCGTGTCTTTCCTTCCTGAGGCCAGCTAGTCACTAAAATGCCTGACACAAACCAGGTTTCTGACTTCTTCACAGACCCGGTGCCTTCCCAGGGTTTGGACAGAGTGGGGTATCTACAGCTCACACTGTCACCCTTCCCAGGGTTTGGACAGAGTGGGGTATCTACAGCTCACACTGTCACCCTTCCCAGGGTTTGGACAGAGTGGGGTATCTACAGCTCACACTGTCACCCTTCCCAGGGTTTGGACAGAGTGGGGTATCTACAGCTCACACTGTCACCCTTCCCAGGGTTTGGACAGAGTGGGGTATCTACAGCTCACACTGTCACCCTTCCCAGGGTTTGGACAGAGTGGGGTATCTACAGCTCACACTGTGGACGTGAAATGTGGCATAAGAGAGCCATCAGCTGCCAGGCACTTACAAAGTGTGCACCTGAAACCTTCAGGCAAAATCTCGGTGGGAAATGTGGATTACACATTATTGAAGATTCCTTACCAAGTGCAGTCCACTGAAATCGAAGTTATCACATCTTTGAATGTGTTTCTTCCGGCTCCCTCCACCCTTGCAGACACTGCCCCTCTCTCTATTTCCTCTGTCTTTTCCTCTTCTCTTCTATCCCTTCCCACTCCTCTCCCCACCTCATGCTCAGTTACACAAGACAGCCAGTGTCATAACTCTAAAGAACATCTTTCATTTGCCACACAGTTACCCTCGGTCAGGGTTGTCTGCTGTCCCATTCCAAACGAGGCAATGGGAAAACAAGGACCAATGAGCAAATGACTTCATATGCCAATCAACCTCTCGTCACATGGATCCACCTATCACCTGACAGCTTTTGCTCCATCCCTCCCCTTCACCACTTTAAACTGACCATCTCACCATTGCTCTTTCAGTCCAGCTGAAGGATCTTGACCAGAAATATTGAACGTCCATCTCCCTCCATGACTGTCCCTGACCCACTAAGTTCCTTCAGCAACTTGATTTTATTTTACCGAATCAAAGAATAAATATTTTATTAGCAATAACCAATTTGAAAGATGTTTGTTATTCCATGATTCCCATTTCCCTGCAGTACTCTTCAATGTTCCAGGGTCTAAGAGGGTGGATGGGATGAATTTTCCTCATGTTATAATTTTCAAGGGGTTGGTCACGTTGTGTGTTTGCAACTGAGCTGGCAGTTCCTGTTCATGGCTGAACATTATGCCTCCTTCGCACTGTAGGCCTGACAACGGACTCAACTACAACCAAATCCGACGGTGCTCCAAAACAGAAAAAATGGTCTCGGAAAGGAACAGACGAACAGCCCAGGAAAGGTGCCGTGAGGTCGACGAGCAGTGACAGGTAAAGAACATGAGGTTTGGGTAGCCTCCAACCTGGTGGCATGAACATCAATTCCTCAAACTTCCAGTAATGCCACCACCACCCTTCACCACTTCCCATCCCCTTGTTCCTCTCTCACGCTTTTGCTCCGCCCCTCCCCTTCAGCATTTTAAACTGACCTTATCACCACCACTCCTTGCCTCCCTCTGGTGCTTCTCACCCCCCCCCTTTTTCTTCTTTCTTCCATGCCCTTTCTCTTTCACCAATCAACTTCCTAGCCCTTTGCTTCATCTCTCCCTCTCCATTTCACCTATCGCCTGGCGTTTCTCTCTCCCCTTCCCCCACATTTCATATCTGCTCCCCAGCTTTTTTTCCCTCCAGTCCTGCTGAAGGGTCTCAGCCCGAAATGTACTTTTTTCCACAGATGCTGCCTGGCCTGCGGCATCTTGTGCGTGTTGCTAAGACTCCTGTGCGGGTTTTCACCATGGGGATTTAGTGGTTTCAGATTAAAACTTGACCAAGGCCAATCGAATCTGAGGACTTAACATGCAATCTAACCGTCAGTAGAACCCCAGTGATCTATTGAGGTACAAGGAGAGGTGGACTAATTTGGCCTATTTCTGTTCTGTAGTGCTCTATTACCTGATGACTCTAAAAGCAAACCACTTAGCTTCTTGATGATGGCTGACGTGCCATTCAGGTGGGCCTTTGTCTCATTGCAACAATGGATTTGGAGGTGCTTCAACCTCACCTGCAACATCCCGTACTTTCACTCCGGAGCCTCCTCACAACTCGAGTGACCCGGGTTCGAGCCTGACCCCAGGAATGGGTTGTTTGCAGTTTGCACCTTCTCCCCGTCACTGTCTGGGATTCCTCCTCCGCTCACAGAAGTGGGCGTTTGATCGGATCAGGAGGTTAATTGGCCACTGCCAATTGCCTAGAGTAGGGAGAAGGGGGTTGATGGGAGTGTGGAAGGTAGTCTCCAGGTTATAAGGGGATTCATCTCCTGTTCCTAACCCAAGTTAATCAAAGGCAGATATAAGCAAGTGTGTGGGAGATACCAATCAGATACAAAAGTTTGAGAGTGTGTACTAGACTCAAGCATAACTCCTATCCTGCAGTTTCAAACTCTTGAAAGGATCTTTCATGTGCTAAAGATCTCCCAATCTACCTCATTGTGGCCTTTGTACTATAGAATATAGAACATCACAGCACAGTACAATGTTGTGCTGACCTCTTAACCTACTCTAAGATCAACCAAACTCTTCCCTCCTACATAACCCTCCATTTTTTTCTATCATCCATGTGCTTAAAAGTCTCTTAAATGTCCCTAGTGTATCTGTTTCTATCACCACCCATGGCTGAGTGTTCCTTGCACCCACCGCTCTCTGTGTAGAACATAGATATTACAGCACTTCAAAGCAGAGGTTGATAGGTTCTTAGTTAGTCAGGGCATCAGAAGTTATGGGGTGAAGGCAGGAGAATAGGGTTGAGAGGGATTATAAATCAGCCATGATGGAATAGCAGAGCAGACTTGATGGGCTGAGTGGCCTAGTTCTGCACGGTGCTTTCTCTGCAGCTCAACACTGCGTTCTGTTTTTATCTTCTCACTACCTCGACGTACTCACACATGGCATGATCTTCCCGGATGCCATGCAAGCAAATGTTTTTCACCGTATCTCGTTCCACGTGCCACCACGGTAGCATTGCGGTCAGCGTAACGCTTTACGGCACCGGCAACAAGGGTTTCGTTCCCGGCACTGCCTCTACGGAGTCTGTACGTTCTCCCCATGACCACGCGGGTTTCCTCCCACCTTCCAAAGGCATACAGATTAGTAGGTTAAATGGCCACATTGGTGTAATTAGGTGGCGCAGGCTTATGGGACTGGAAGGGGCTGTTACTGTGCTGAATCTCAAAAATAAAAAAACTATGAAATGTGACAATAATCAATGGTTCGGCATGGACTGAATGGGCTGAAGGGCCTGTTTTGTGCTGTAGTTTTCTATGACTCTAAACCAGTGGTTCCCAACCTTTTTTTGGCCATGCCCCACCTAATCACCTCTAAAATCCTGATGCCCACTGTGGTGATATATAATTCTTATTATTCAAAAAGTGAACTCCTATTCACCTGGAGGAAGCCTAAAAGACCATTAACTTGGTTTAAACAAGCTTCCAAAGAACATGGCATTCATGAAAGAGAAAAATAAAAGAACCAAAGGACTGTTAAAGTTCTGAGGAAGAAATTACTAAGAAATTGTAAAAAAAAAGAACATTAAGTGATATTAAAATAATAATAATAATAAATAAAACAATGCCGATTCGTTTCTACAGCAAAGACAGATACACCGTTTAAAAGAGATGACGCAATGTACACACCTTCACACCACCAAGAACCGAAAGCTACTGTAAAAAGCAGCATTGGCGCGACCTCGTACGAGTTTCTTACGCGTTTGGACTTGTTAATTCGTTCCTTCCTACATCAGTCAATTCATTAATTTAATTATGAAAGCCATTTGATGGTTGTAATGATGGTGATACACTATATATACAGTACATACGCAATTACACATGTACATACACACAAGTATTTTTATGTATGCATACTGTATATACACATATGTATTAACCCGCACACACACTCATACTCACACAGACTTACTAGAAGAAATTCACTGTTAATAACTCATTCTCGAATTGCCCCCCTTAAAAATCAAATTACCCCCCTGTGGGGCGTACACCCCACGTTGGGAACCACTGCTCTAAACTAATAAACAGTCTGACCTACTGAGTAGGTGCATTGCTCCAGATTACAACACCTGCATCTTGTATGACCGATAAACCCTTTCTGCTTTGCTTTCCTCTCCCAGGATCCTAGCGGAGGTCATGGATACAGAATCGGAAGCCCAGCACCACTTATCCACCAGCTCCGACCCAGACACAACAGCAGCCAAGATCGAGAGCCCTCTGCCCAGCTGCTTATTTCACCTGAACGCATCTTTCGACGACGAAGTTTTGGACCTGAAGTGAAAACCTACAGAGACATTTGTTTCCTCGTTTTTTTAAAAAAGAAAAAAGGTCCCTTCTTCCTGCCCCAGACCATGCGATGAATCTGTAACCCATTGTTCCCTGCCCAAAATGTACAGTGCATGCCTGCTCACATCCACCACTGTTGTTGACTTCCACAAGACCGATAACCTCTTAATTTAATGTGAACCTCCGCGCACTTAACAACCGTCTCCACTAAAAGGTTTGGAATATTTTTGCAGGCGATTTTATTTATTACCGCGTATTTATCTCGTTGAATGGAAGACGTTTGTGGGCTGAGATTTGTACATTTTGTTTAAATGGCCTGATGTTTGGTTTTGACCTTTAACCCTTGACCTCTTAGCAGTGTTTTTTTTGTACTCAATGAATATGTACTGTCGACACTGTTGCTGGACCTCTGTGATGGAAAAAAAAACACCAACTGTCTTAAAATATTGTATTCCTATGGTTTTATGCCAAGTAACAGATGTAAATGTATTGTGTTTCAAACGTTGCCTCAAAAATTACTGAATTCATAACTACAAAAATATCTATTTTCAGTGCTGTTGAGCACTGTTGTGAAAGTAGATTATAATTCTGTTAATTAATATGAAATGAATATTAAGGGATTTAAAATGTCTTTTTCTTTACAAATTAAAATAAAGTTCAGTTCATCTGATAAGTGAATATTTTTGTTAAAGTGAATGGAAATCGGGAAAAAAAACACGACAAGCATTTTCTGTCTCCTCTTAATGTATTTCCTCCTGAGGTGGGCCTCTGGAAATGTCTTTGTGAAAAATATGCTTAAATAAATCTGTATTTATTATCTGGGATAATGTTGGACAATGTTATTTTCGTATGGGTCCTCTTTCAGTAGTCCATGTCAGGTGGCCAAATTCTTCTGATTCTGAGATGGTGGAGCTGGCTACTGTGATATACTGGCCTGTGTCCATAACTCTGTAATTTCATGTAGTCTTGGACAGAACAGTCGGTATATCTGCCTAGAGTGTTTTCCTATAGTGTACCTGTAAAAATTGGTGAGTGTCCCCAGGAATGTGCTGAATTTCCTTTGCCTTCTAAGGATGTAGAGACACTGGTGTATTAACTTGGCCAAACCATCCACCTGGGAATATATATTGTGGGTGATATTTACACCCAGGAACTTGAAGCTCGCAACCATCTTTACCTCAGCAAAATGTGGATAACTCAAGTTAATGGAGTTGAATCTCAGAGGTGTTGCGTTCTGCAGCCTCAATGCAGGGGTTCCCAACCTGGGGTCCATGGACCTCTCGGTCAGCGGTAGGGGCCATCGACCCCTCGGTCGGCGGTAGGGACCATCGACCCCTCGGTCGGCGGTAGGGACCATCGACCCCTCGGTCGGCGGTAGGGGCCATCGACCCCTCGGTCGGCGGTAGGGGCCATCGACCCCTCGGTCGGCGGTAGGGGCCATGGACCCCTCGGTCGGCGGTAGGGGCCATCGACCCCCTCGGTCGGCGGTAGGGGCCATCGACCCCCTCGGTCGGCGGTAGGGGCCATCGACCCCCTCGGTCGGCGGTAGGGACCATCGACCCCTCGGTCGGCGGTAGGGACCATCGACCCCTCGGTCGGCGGTAGGGACCATCGACCCCTCGGTCGGCGGTAGGGACCATCGACCCCTCGGTCGGCGGTAGGGGCCATCGACCCCTCGGTCGGCGGTAGGGGCCATCGACCCCTCGGTCGGCGGTAGGGGCCATCGACCCCTCGGTCGGCGGTAGGGGCCATGGACCCCCTCGGTCGGCGGTAGGGGCCATCGACCCCCTCGGTCGGCGGTAGGGACCATCGACCCCTCGGTCGGCGGTAGGGTCCATCGACCCCTCGGTCGGTGGTAGGGACCATCGACCCCTCGGTCGGCGGTAGGGACCATCGACCCCTCGGTCGGCGGTAGGGGCCATCGACCCCCTCGGTCGGCGGTAGGGGTCCACCAACAGATGGCAGAAATAGTTTTTCTACACAGAGAGTGGCACGTGGAATGCTCTGCCAGGGGTGGTGGTAAGCATTTGTAGGAAAAAAGTAGAATAGAATTTATGAAAAACTATATATAAAGATATACATTTAAATACAAAAATATACACGTTTTAGAGACGGTGCAGAGGAGATTTACCAGGATGCTGCCTGGATTAGAGAGCATATATTTTGAGGATACGTTGAGGGAACTAGAGCATTCCTCGTTGGAGTGAAGGAGGTTGAAAGGTGACGTGCTAGATAGGGGTGTGCAAGTTGCTAAGAGGCATAGATCGAGTGGATAGTCAAAGGCTATTTTTCCCAGGGTAGAGATGTCTACCACAAGAATGCATAAGTTTAAGGTGATTGGAGGAAAGTATGGTGGGGGGGGAAGGTCAGAGATAAGTTTTTTTTTACATGGAGCGTGGTGGGTTCATGGAATATGCTTCTGGTAGAGGCAGATACATTAGAGATATTTAAGAGGCTCTTAGGCATGTGGATGATAGAAAAATGGAGGACTATGTGGGAAGGAAGGGTTAGATTGATCTTGGTGTAGGTTAAAAGGATCAGCACAGTATATTTTACTTATTTGGCGATACAGCACAGTAACGAGCCCCTCCGGCCCAACCAGCCTGCGCCACCCAATTACACCCATGTGACTATTAACCTGCCTGCCTTTTCATTGTGGGAGGAGCCACAAACACAAGAGAACATGCAGATTCTGGAAATCCAAAGCAACACACACACTCAGCAGGTCAGACTGCATCTATGTAAAAGAGTAAACAGTCGACGTTTCAGGCCGAGACACTTCTTCAGAAAACTCGTGCAATCACAGGGGAAATGTAGAACCTCCTTACAGACCCCTCTGGAAATGAACGTGGGTTGCTGGTGCTTTAATAGCATCACACTAACCACCATGCTACCATTCTGTGTCATTAAGCTCCCCTCAATGTAGTCACAGGAACATGATGTATCCTGTCTCGCTGAACACAGTGGATTGACTATCAGAGGCAGAGAAGAGCATACAGCAATCACTATTTTGATTTACAGCATCTGCAGATTTTCCCTTGCCAGCAATCACTGTAGAACAAGTGTAGATCTCCCCGTCAGGGATGCAGTTCCAGACTACTCCTTGTTTTAAGGTCGTTAACAGATGTGGATGTCATTGGTAATATAACCATAGAACAATTACAGCACGGAAACAGGCCATCTCGGCCCTTCTAGTCCATGCTGAATGCTTACTCTCACCTAGACCCACCGACCTGCACTCAGCCCATAACCCTCCGTTCCTTTCCTTTCCATATACCTATCCAATTTTACTTTAAATAACAATACCGAACCTGCCTCTACCACTTCTACTGGAAGCTCGTTCCACACAGCTACCACTCTCTTGAGTAAAGAAGTTCCCCCTCATGTTACCCCTAAACTTTTACCCCTTAATTCTCAACTCGTGTCCTCTTGTTTGAATCTCCCCTACTCTCAATGGAAAAAGCCTATCCACGTCAACTCTATCTATCCCCCTCATAATTTTAAATACGCCTATCAAGTCCCCCCTCAATCTTCTATGCTCCAAAGAATAAAGACCTAACTTGTTCAACCTTTCTCTGTAATTTAGATGCTGAAACCCAGGTAACATTCTAGTAAATCTTCTCTGTACTCTCTCTATTTTGTTGACATCTTTTCTATAATTCGGTGACCAGAACTGTACACAATACTCCAAATTTGGCCTTACCAATGCCTTGTAATACCAGTGTGCCTTGCCTATTCCTCTCTGCTCTTGCACTGAGGAGACAGGCAAGACCTAGGAATCACATATACAGTGAATTATATACAAACCCTATCATAAAATATAGCACAAATTACTATATACTGTATATATAGTAATATGCAGTGGATTCTGGTTAATTGGGACACATCAGGACTAGTACATTATGGCCCAATTAAGAGGCTGTCCCAATTAGCTGAAGTTGCATGGAAATAGCTTAAAGGCATAACAAAGACAAACTACTGTTTAATTGCGTAACAAATGAAAAACAGAAGAAATTACAACACTATCAATACTACTAGAGTACTATAAAACTGGGTATTATCAACAGAGGAGTTCATTGCCTGTGTTCTTTTGATTGACTATAAATGAACAAAGTCATCACAGACACCTAGTGCAGATAATGGACTGCCTTTATTGCCTATCTACATAAAGTCAAAATAATAAACAAAATCAACAAAAATCACAAACACAAGAGTTCCTGCTGATGCTGGAAATTCAGAGCAACACACAGGAGAAAGTGGAGGAACTCAGCATCTAGAGAAATTGAACCAGCAGTCGACATTTCTGACCAAGACCCTTCTTCAGGGCCCTGAAATCACTGTTATCAAATATTACTACTTTTTGAAACAGTGTCTGTCAGCCCAAATAGAGAACATAAAACAAGCCCGCATAGCTGCCACTATTTAAAAGGCATTCACTCTGTAATGTCTAACAGCATTCCTGGCATCTAGCGTGAACGCTTGAAACATCAGGAACAAAACAGTTCTGAAATGTCTTACTGTTTACTTCTCACCAACAATCAACAACAAAAATCACTGCTTTTTAAACACAAGCACACGCAGCCGACGCTATTTTAAAACTACGATGTAGTGTCTAACAGCCCCCCAAGTGCACATGACTGATGCTAGTTAGAAGCTGTTTGGAAACGGTCTTCAGTCCCAAAGTAAACAAAGGGAATCCCATCACTTTCTCAACACACACACACACACACACAAACACAATGCTGGAGCAATTCAGCAGGTTTGGCAGCAACTTCGGAGAAGAATAAAGAGTCGACCCTTTATCAGGACAGGATAGGAATTGGTGGGGGGGGGGGTGGAGGGATGGTGGAGAAGAAGCCAGAATAAAAATGTGGAGATGGGGGAGGACAAGCTGGAGGGTGATAGATGAAACCAGGTGAGAAGGAAGGTGGCTGGGTGGAGGGCCAAGAGGATAAAGTAAGAAGCTGGAAGATGATAGGCGAGGGGGAGGATGGGGGGGGGGGGGATGAAGTGAGAAGTTGGAATGTGATAGGTTGACAAGGTTACGGGTGGAAGAAGGAGGAATCTGACTGGAGTAGACAGTGGACAGGGCAAGAGGGCTACCAAAGGGAGATGATGGGCAGGGGAGGAGAAGAGGAGGGGTGAGAGAGGAGATAGAATGGGGAATGGAAAATGAGAACTCGATGTTAATAACATCCAGTTGGAGGCTACAGACTATGAAGTACTGCTCCTCCAACCTGAGTGTAGTCACACAGTGGCAGGAGAGGGGGCCATGAGCTGACATGTTGGAATGGGAATGGGAGGTCAAATTGAAATGAGTAGCTACCAGGAAATCCTGCCTTTTGAGGTCCACTGCCCTCTCCGATCAGAATCCTTCTTCTTCAGCCCTTTTCCTCTTCCACCTATCACCTCCCAGCATCTTACTTCAACATCCCTCCCCTAGCTACTTAACTTCTGCCACAGCTGGTCTCACCCATCACCTGCCAGCTCATACTGCTTCCCCTCTCCCACCTCTTCCCCCTTCCTTTTCAGTCCTGATGAAGGGTCTTGGCCCAAAACATCGACTGTTATCTCCTCTCCATAGATGTTACCTGACCTGCTGAGTCCCTCCAGCACTTGATAGTCCCAGACTATCAAATTTCTAACTCAAGATCTCCAGTGCCAGTAGCATCCTTGTGAATAATTTCTGCACCTTTTCCAGGGAATAAACAGGGCACAGTCGCAAATGAAGAGCAAATCCCTTGTACATTGGATGTTCTCCAACAGCATGGCATATGTTACTGTGCCATGTTTTTTCATTGTTTGAATTGTTATATTTCAAGCACGTTTACATTGACAGAAGCCCTTCCCCCCAAACCAAACCCAACCTAATAAGATACAGTTCTCGGTTGCACTCTGAGACTGCAGTGCTTTGGGGGGTGGGGGGGGGGGGAGAATCTTTCTTTCATGATGCCAGTGAGTTTAAAAGCAGCTCCTTTGCAAATAAACAAGAATACACACTCAACTAGGATGTGTTATAGTCATTACCACTTGGTTCCTCTTCACTGCTGAACTACAAAGCCAATGATTCTGGCTCATTAGGACCTTAAAAATATGTTTTTGGGTGAATGCACAAATTAGATTTACAATGTCAAGCAAGCCAGTTTAGCATGTTTCAGAATCTCTGACCTGTTAGAATAGTGGGCTTCTTTCTGCCAACCAGCATAACAGTACCTTCAGCCAGTGCACAGCACCTATGGCAATCTTCATATCATTTCACATCTCTAACCGAATGAGAGTCACATTTACTTGCAATTCTCAGTGGTGGTATTAGTACAGTACTGTGCATAAACTTAGGCACACTAGCTATATATATGTACATATATAGTGCCTATTAAAAGTATTCACCTCCTCCTTGGAATGTTTTATTGTTTTACAACATTGAATCGCAGTGGATTTAATTAGGTTTTTTTGACACTGATCAATAGAAAAGACTCTTTTGTCTCAAAGTGAAAACATACTTCTACAAATTATTCTAAATTAATTACAAATATAAGACACAAAATAATTGATAGCATAGTTACTCACCCCCTTCAAGTCAGTATTTAGTAGGTGCACCTTTGTCAGCAATCACAGTCTTGAGTCTGTGTAGATGGGTCTCTATCAGCTTTGCACATCTGCACACTGCAATTTTTCCACATTCTTCTTCACAAAACTGCTCAAGTTCTGTCAGATTGCTTGGGGATCATGAGTGAACAGCCCTTTTCAAGTCCAGTCACAAACTCTCAATCGGATCGAGGTTGTTTTTAAGTCATTCCTGTGTAGTTTTGGGTTGGGGTCATTGTCTTGCTGGAAAACAAATCTTCTCCCAAGTCACAGTTCTCTTTCAGACTGCATCAGGTTTTCCTCCAGGATTTCCCTGTATTTTGCTGCATTCATTTCACCCTCTATCTTCACAAGCCTTCCAGGGCCTGCTGCAGTGAAGCATCCCCACAGCACGATGCAGCCACCACCATGATTTACAATAGGGATGGTATGTTTTTGATGATGTGTATTGTTTGGCTTATGCCAAACATAGTGTTTCATCTGATGGCCAAAAAGCTCAATGTTGGTTTAATCAGACCATACAGCCTTTTTCCAGCTGACTCCAGAGTCTCCCACATACATCTGGCAAAGCCTAGCTGAGATTTCATGTGAATTTTTTTTCACCAGTGGCTTTCTCTTTGCCACTCTCCCATAAAGCTGCGACTGGTGAAGCACCTGGGCAACAGTTGTTGAACACAGTCTCTCCCGTCTCAGCCACTGAAGCTTGTAACTCCTCCAAAGTTGTCATGGGTCTTTGTAGCCTCCCTCACTAGTCCCCTTCGTGTGCACTCAGTTTTTGAGGACATCTGTGCCATATTCTTTCCATTTCTTGATGTTTGACTTAACTGTACACCAAGGGATACTCAGTGACTTGAAAATTTTCATCTCTTGACTTATGTTTTTCAATAATCTTTTGTGATGTTGCTTGCAATGTTCTTTTTTCTTCATGGTGTAATTTTTGCCAGGATACTGACACACCAGCAAATGGACCTTTCGACCTTGACTGCACACAGGTGATCTCCATTTAAATAATTATGTGACTTCTAAGACCAATTGGCTGCATCAGTGATGGTGTGTCACATTAAAGGGGGTGAATACTTATACAATCAATTCTTTTGTGTTTTATATTTGTTATTCATTTAGCTCACTCTGTACAGCTCTGTCTTCACTTTAATACAAAAGAGTCTTTTTCTGTTGATAAGTGTAAAAAAAAAGCCAAATTAAATCCACTGTGATTCAATGATGCTAAAAACAATAAAACATGAAAACTTCCAAGGGGGATGAATACTTTTTATAGGTGTGTGTGTGTGTGTGTGTGTGTGTGTGTGTGTGTGTGTGTGTGTGTGTGTGTGTGTGTGTGTGTGTGTGTGTGTGTGTGTGTGTGTGTGTGTGTGTGTGTGTGTGTGTGTGTGTGTTCACTGTGGTGATGAAAAGCTGTCAGTAGTGCCATCTTTCAGATATCTGGGGAGCATTCTCTCTGAGGATAGCAGCATTGACAACGACATTCAGAGCCGCATTAAACAGGCATCCGCTGCCTTTGGGAGACTTCGGCGTACAGTCTTTCAGAACAGGAGCCTTCGTTCCTCCACAAAGGTCGCTGTATACCAAGCGGTCTGTGTCACCACCCTCCTTTATAGCTGTGAAGCTTGGGTAACCTACAGCCGTCACATCAAGTCCTTGGAGTGATTCCACATAAGCTGCCTTCAGCGCATCCTGGGAATTACCTGGCGTGAGCGGGTGCCTCACACTGAAATACTTGTAAAGACCAACTGCAGAAGTATTAAGGCCATGATCACCCAGCATCAGTTGCAGTGGCTGGGGCATGTGATAAGGATGCCCCCATGTCGGCTACCCCGCAGAGTGTTATACGGCCAGTTACATCATGGTCGACGCTCAGCTGGAGGGCTGAAGAAGCGCTGTAAGGATCAGATGAAGAACGCTTTAAGGAAGTGCAAGATCAGACCTGAGGACCTGGAGGATGTTGCTGCTGACCGTAACA
The DNA here is from genome assembly GCF_048418815.1 of Hemitrygon akajei. Classification (NCBI taxonomy): domain Eukaryota; kingdom Metazoa; phylum Chordata; class Chondrichthyes; order Myliobatiformes; family Dasyatidae; genus Hemitrygon; species Hemitrygon akajei. The sequence goes on along the minus strand of NC_133130.1, from coordinate 174,963,240 downwards.
CTTGGCGACAGCTGTGTAGGGACGGGGTTCGTATTCTGGATATGGAAAGAGCAACCAGAAGACAGCAGAAGAAAGCCAGGAGAAATGCAGCCATAGTTGCCATCACTACCACCACCACTACCACATATACATGTCCCACCTGCAATAGAACTTGTGGGTCCAGGATAGGACTGTATAGTCATCAAAGATCTCACCGTTAAAGGAGTGGACATCATCATCGGATTCCAATGGACAAGCGAAGAAGAAGATATGTATATATATTTGTGTGTCTGTAAATATATATATATATATATATATCTAGTGTGTTTAAGACTTTTGCATGGTACTGTATTTATCAACGTGGAGTGGAGAGCAGGTTTGGAAATCTGGTGGGAGCAAAGAGCATTGGGATTAGCAAGGGTGGAGCACCATGGGAGGGGTGCGGGACAGGGATCAGAGGAGTGCCAGAAGTGGATGAAGACACACCCAGCCCTGCGACAGCAGGCAAGCTTATTTGATTGCAAACAATTGGTTTATTGATCACTACACAATGTCTTCCAGCTCCCTTCCCTCTCCCTTCCCCTGTTCCCAACCATGGTTCCCCTTGCCCTTCTCACTCCACAACGGAGACCCGTATCATAATCTGGCTTATCATCACTCACATATGTCATGAAATTTGGGACTCAGCCCAAAACGTTGACTGCTTATTCCTCTCCATAGCTGCTGCCTGACCTGCTGAATTGATCCAGCATTTTGCACGTGTTACATTAACTTTAGGGCATCGACTATAGGAGCCGGGATAGTTCAGAATGTTGCCGTTGTATAAGTTGTTGGTGAGAACACTCTTGGACTACAGCTTTGCTCACCCAGTTATAGGAAGGATCTGGTTAAACTGGAACGAGTGCAGAAAGGATTTCTGCGGATGTTACCAGCAATAGAGGGCCGGGGTATAGGGAGAGGTTGTTCTGGATAGGTCTTTATTCCGCAGATCATAGGAGAATGAGAGCGAACCTTACAGAAGTGTATGAAATTATTTTAGGCATAGACAAGGTGGACGGCAACAACCTTTTGCCTTGGACAGAGAAGTCCAAACCTCAGTGGCGTAGATTTAAAGCAGGAGAGGACCTGAGGAGAAACTTAATCAGCCAGAGGGTCAGAATCAGAATTAGGTTTAACATCACCAGCATACTCCATGAAATTTGTTAACTTTACGGCAGCAGTCAGTGCAATACATGATAATATAGAAAAAAACTGAAATGCAGAAAAAAATAGTTATATAAGTAGTGCAAAAATAGAAATAATGAAAGTAATGAGGTAGTGTTTATGGGTTCAGTGCCCGTTTAGAAATCTGATGGCAGAGGGGAAGAAGCCGTTCCTGAATCGTTGAGTGTGTGTCTTCAGGCTTCTGGACCTCCTTCCTGATGGTAACAATGAGAACAAAGCACGTCCTGGGCGATGGGGGTCCTTAATGATGGACACCCCTTTTTGAGGCACCGCTCCTTGAAGATGTCCTGGATGCTGGGGAGGCTAGTGCCCATGACAGAGCTGACTAAGTTTACAATTCTCTGCAGCTCATTTCGATCCTGTGCAGTAGCTCCCACCCCCAACACCAGACGGTGGTGCAGCCAGTTAGAATGCTCTCCAGGTTACATCTGTAGAAATTTGCAAGTGTTTTAGGCGACATACCAAATCTCCTCAAACTCCTGATGAAATGCGGCCACTGTCATGCCTGTGATGAGCACTTGGAACAAGCTGCCAGAGGAGGTGATTGAGGCAAGTACTACAGTATAATTTAAGAAGCCTTTGGATGGGTATATGAAGGGGAGGGTTCTGGAGGGATATGGGTTGAATGCAGGAAACTGGGGTGAGCTAGGTGGGCACTGGGGTCAGCATGGACTAGTTGGATCAAATGGCCTGAATCTGTGCTCTATTCCTCAATGGCCTGATAACTAATCCCATCTGTCTGCACAGGACATGTATCTCTCCACTCCATGGCAGTTCTTGTACATGTCTAAATGCTTCTTAATTATTACTATTATATCTGCTTGGCTGGCGGGGTGGAGATACGTCTCTACCAAAGGAGGTGTAAGGGACTCCTTCCCCCCGTTAGCCTGCAGGTCACCCTTGGGTAAGGTGTAGCACCTGCTTAGCGCCCCCCCCCACCGCACCCCCACTGATCAAGGTCACGTGAAGCCATGGGAGCAGCTGATGGATGGTCGGATGAGCTGCCGGTGCATATCACAAGTCCTGGTTATGCGACCACTGACACCAGGCAGACAACCTCTGAAGAGTATTGATAACGGCTGGGATCACACATCTTGTAAAGACACTGCCCAGAAGAAGGCAATGGCAGGCCACTTGTTCTTCTATAGAAAAATTTGCCAAGAACAATCAAGTTCATGGAACGACCATGATCGGCTATGTCATACAACACGCACATAATGATGATGCTCTGATTCCAGCAGTTACACCAGCACTGTATGTAAAGCACTTACTGCTCTCTGCCTTGTACCTCCTATAAACTTGCCCTCTCTCACCTTAAAGATATGCCCTCTAATATTTCATATTTTCATCTTTATTGTTTATCTTATTGTGTACATGTACTGCACTTTCTGTGTAGCTGGTACACTTTATTCTGCATTGTTAATGTTTTACCTTGTTCTACCTCAGTGCACTGTGTGATGGTCTGATCTATATGAACAGTGTGCAGGACAGGCTTGTTACTGTATCTCAACTCAGGAAACAGAAATAATCCATTTCCAACTCCAATTCACTACGTAAAAGACTCTGACTGAACTACCCTACCTCATAATTTTATTTTCTTCTATTAGGTCACCCCTCTGGCTCCAGGGCTTCAGAGAAAACAACCGCCGTGTCAGCCCAGAAACAACCGATGGATAATGGAGCCCCAGGTCTTTGGACTCATGGTGAGAAGACTGGGTAAAGCTGATGGTCACCAGGCGGACTATTTGACAGCTTACCATGCATTCCAGTTCATAGAGTATCACAACCAGGGATGATCTTTGCATGTGATATATGCGTTGGATCTGGAGATGCTAATCCAGAAATTCCTTGGCAGTTAATAATGAGGCAGAAATCTCGGTGATTACGGTATATTAAGTGTTACTAGAACAAAGAATGGAAAAAACAAAGATAAAATTATCTCAGGTAAAGGATATTCCTCATGAAACAGTCAGGTTCAACACAGGCTGCAGAGGAGCTTCTAGAAAAGTACAGAATTAGATATGGTACGATTACTGAAAATTCACTGCCCAATTGCTCACGTACAGATCAACAGGCACAAAATGCTGGAGGAACTCAGCAGGTCAGGCAACACCAATGGAGAGGATAAAGTGGTTGTCATTTCAGGCTGAGGCCCCTCATCAGGACTGGGAAGGAAGGGGGAGGAAGCCAGAATAAGAAGGTGGGAGGCAGATGGAGAGGAGAACAGGCTGGTGGGTGTTAGGTGAAAGAAGGGAAGGAGAAGGTGGGTGGTTGGGGGAGGAGTGAAGCTGGGAGATGATCGGTTGAAATGATCACAAGACCATAAGGTATAGGAGCAAAATTAGGCCATTTGGCCCATTGAGTCTGCTCTACCATTTCATCATGAGAGGATCACTTTCCAATCTCCTGCCTTCTCCCCATATCCCTTCATGCCCTGACCAATCAAGAATCTATCAACCTCTGCCTTAAATATACATACAGACTTGACCTCCACAGCCACCTGTGGAAAAGAATTCCTCAGATTCACCACCATCTGGCTAAAGATATTCGTCATCTCCATTCCAAGAGGACACCCCTCTATTCTGCGACTGTGTCTTCTGGTCTTAGACTCTCCCACCATAGGAAGCATTCTCTCCACATCCACTTTATCAATGCCTTTCATCATTCAAAAGGTTTCAATAAGGTCATCCTTCATACATCTGAATTCTAGTGAATACAGGCCTACAGCCACCAAATACTCTTCAAATGACAAGCCATTCAATCCTGGAATCTATTTGTGAATCTCCTTTGAACCCTCTCCAGTTTCAGCACATCCCTTCTAAAATAAGGGGCCCAAAACTGCTCACAATACTTCAAGTGAGGCCTCACCAGTGCTTAACAAAGTTTCAACATTACATCCTTGCTTTTATATTCTAGTCATCTTGAAATATTGCATTTGCCTTCCTCACCATAGACTTAACCTGCAAATTAACCATTAGGGAATCCTGCACAAGAATTCCCAAGTCTCCAACTCTCAGTTTTTGTGTTTTCTCTCCATTTAGAAAATAGTAAACCCTTTTATTTCTTCTTCCTAAGTGCATGACCATTAACTTCTCTACACTGTATTCCATCTGCCATTCTTTTGCCCATTCTCTTAATCTGTCTAAGTCCTTCTGTAGCCTCTCTACTTCCTCATACTACCTGCCCCTCCATCCATCTTCATACCACCTGCATACTTTGGAACAAAGCCATAAGTTCCATCATCCAAATCACTGACATAAATGTAAAAAGAATCAGTCTCAACACAGGCCCCCATGGAACAACATTAGTCACTGGCAGCCAACCAGAAAAGGCTCCCTTTATTCCCACTCTGTGCCTCCTGCCAATCAGCCACTGCTTTATCCATGCTAGAATCTTTCCTGTAATACCAAGTACACAAATGTCACTCAATTCTCCTTTGTCTATCCTGCTTGTTACTTCTTCAAAGAATTCTATCAGATTTTTCAGGCAAGATTTTCCCTTGAGGAAACCATGCTGACTACAGCCTATTTTATCATGTGCCTCCAAGTACCCTGAGACCTCATCCTTAATAATCAACTCCAACATCTTCCCAACCATTGAGATCAGATAACTGGCCTACAGTTTCCTTTCCTCTGCCTCTCTCCCTTCTTGAAGAGTGGAGTGACATTTCCATTTTTCCAGTCCTCCAGAACCTTTCCAGAATCTAGTGATTCTGAAAAGATCATTATTAATGCCTCCACGTTCTCTTCGGCCACCTCTTTCAAAGCTCTGGGATGTACAATATCTGGTCCACGTGACTTACTTACCCTCAGACTGTTCAGTTTCCCAAAAACCTCTCTCTAGTTATGGTAACTTTGCATACTTCCCCCTGAAAGCTGGAACTTCTACCATACCGCTAGCGGCTTTCACAGTGATGACTGATGCAAAATACTTATTCAGTTTATCCACCGTTTCCTTGTCCCCCATTACTGCATCTCCAATATTGTTTTCCAGTGGTCCAATATTCACTCTCACCTCTCTTTTACATTTTATGTATCAGAAGAAACTTTTGGTGTCCTCTTTAATGTTGATGGCTGGCTTAATTTTGTATTCCATCTTTACCTTCTTAATGACTTTTTAGTTGCCTTTTGTTGGTTTTTAAAAGTTTCCCAATCCTCTAACTGCCCACTATTTTTTGCTCTATTATATGCCCTCTGTTTGGCTTTTATATTGGCTGCGACTTCTCTTGTTAGCCATGGTTGTGTCATCATTCCTTTAGAATACTTCTTTCTCTTTGGGATGTATATATGCTGTGCCATCCTAATTGCTTCTAGAAATTCCGGCCATTGTTGTTCTGCCGTCATCCCTGCCAGTGTTCTTTTCCAATCAATTCTGGCCAACCCCTCTCTCATGCCTCTGTAATTCCCTTCAATCCACTGTAATACTGATACATTTGACTTTAGCTTCTCCTCTTCAAAGTTCAGAGTGAATTTGATCATATTATGATCACTTTCCCCTACAGGTTCTTTTACCTTAAGCTCTCTAATCAATTCTGGTTCATTGCATAGCACTCAATCCAGAATAGCTGATCCCCTAGGGGCTCAATCACCTTCCTGGGAATCCAACACCAATCTGATTTTCCCAATCTCCCCGCATATAGAAATCTCCCATGACTCTTTTAACATTGCCCTTTTGACATACATTTTCTATCTCCTGTTGTAATTTGTAGACCACAGCCTTATGACTGTCTGGGGGTCTGTATACAATTCCCATCGAGGTCTTTTCACCCTTGCAGTTCCTTAGCACTATTGACAACACTTTAACACCTTCCGACCCTATGTCACCAATTTCTAATGATTTGATTTCATTTTTTACTAACAAAACAATGCTGCTCCCTTTGCCTTCTTGCCCGTATCTTTGGATGTTAAGCTCCCAGCTATAATCTTCTTTCAGCCACGATGCAGTGATGCCTACAATATCGTACCTCCCAATCTGCAACTGTACTGCAAGTTCATCCACCTTATTCCATATACTGTCACTTTCAGATACAACACCTTCTGTCCTGTATTCACCCTTTTCGATTTTGTCTACCTTTTACATTTTAACTCATTCTGTTGACTGCAATCTTGCCCTATCAACAGCTTTTCCTCACTACACATTGTCTCGTTGTAAACCAGCTACCTCATCTTCAGCACTGTCTTCCGCCTTTCCTACAGACAGACAGACAGACAGACAGACATACTTTATTGATCCCGAGGGAAATTGGGTTTCGTTACAGTCGCACCAACCAAAAATAGTGTAGGAATATAGCAATATAAACCATAAATAATTAAATAATAATAAGTAAATTATTCCAAGTGGAAATAAGTCCAGGACCAGCCTATTGGCTCAGGGTGTCTGACACTCCGAGGGAGGAGTCGTAAAGTTTGATGGCCACAGGCAGGAATGATTTCCAATGATGCTACGATACATCTTGTATTGAAATGTACATAACTTAGGACAATACTCGCAACACACTCAACCTTTTGATTCCTAATTTTGTCTGAAGTCTTACCAACATCTGCCTCCACAACCTCTCCACTAACTGTAAAGGTAAAGGGCTGAAGAAGAAGGAGTCTGATAGGATAAGAGAGTGGACTTTTTGTTGGATTTTGAGATATTGATCAAGAAGGTTCTTCAGAAGAATGAGGCATGAAACTTGTTGGTCATGGCGTTTTATTAAGTGTTAGTAGAACACAGAACAGTCAAAGAACAAAGAAGTACAGGTGTCCCCGCTTTACGAATGTTTGCTTCACGCCACTTTGCTTTTACAAAAGACCTACATTAGTAATATGCTTTTGCATTACAAACAGGATTTTCGCTTTTATGAAAATTTTTCCCATATAAATTAATGGTTCTTCGCTTTACGCCATTTTGGCTTAAGAAAGGTTTCATAGGAACGCTCTGCCTTTGTAAAGGGAGGGGGAAACACTTGTATTGGTCATCTTATGCTAAAAATTAGCTAGCTCAGATAAAGGACATTCCATTGATTTGTGGAAACCTATGAAGCAGCTACTTCAGTGGTGTGACATAGGCTGCAGGGAGAAAATTGTAAAATCAGCTATACCACAATTACAGACAACTCCCTGAGCAATTACACACATACAAGGTGATTATATAAAAATTATAAGAAATAATTATATTAAATTATAATTATAATTATAAAAATTAATTATACAAAATTATATAAATCTAATCATATAAACAAAATTGGTTGTATAAAATATATAACATTAATTATTACATAGAAGTTATAATAATTATAAGGAAGTGGAAGGAAGTTAAACAAAAAGAAAAATACAAGCAATGTAGCAATTCTACAGACTAATCGAACAGATTTGAGTTATAGCCCTGAAATATTGCTGCAACTTCAGATTCTTTCCATGCCCCCATATGGAAGATGAATATATCCCCTCTCAAGTCACCTCAGACACTGATAATGCTGAACGACGCCAATGTGTTTAGACACATCCTCATCTCAGACTTACTCCTTTCACAGATCACTGAGACAGCCCCTGTCAGATTGCTGCAGTTACAATTCTGTGTTGTAGACATGGGAAAATCTCTAAGGAGTCCATGCAATTTGAATTTCTTTTCCCCATAGATTGCTATTCAAAATTTTACCACCACTCAGCCCTTGATGCAAACTCATGTGTGTGATCCATTGTCACACGAGTTTTGATTTGAGGTGTATGCTCCCAAATGACGCTATGTGTGCCTTAGGCCAGAGTGAACAGTAGACAGTAAAGGAAGAATTTCACTTTATGTTGGTTTCATTCGGCTTAAACAAAGAGTGACAACTATATGCTGTGGTACTGAGGTGTGTGGATGTCTGTGTACAAGAATCACAGAAAGCTAATAGGCAGGTACCCTTCTCTCTTCTTCCATTCCCTATTCCAGCTCCTTTCTCACCTATCACCTCTCCGTGGGTCCCCTCCTCCTTCCCTTTCTCCCATGGTCCACTCTCCTCTCCTATCAGATTCCTTCTTTTCCAGCCCTTTACCTCTTCCACCTCCTACCTGCTCACTTCATCCCTCCTGCCCACCCACCTACATACCCCCTCTCCTGGCTTCACCTACCACCTCCTAGCTTGTACTCCTTCCCCTCCTGCACATTCTTATTCTAGCTTCTGCACCCTTCCTTTCCGGTACCGATGAAGGGTCTCAGCTCAAAATGTCGACTGCCCACAGACACTGCCTGATCTGCTGAGTTGCTCCAGCATTTCGTGTGTGTTACTCTGAAGTAATTAGGAAGATAAATAGCGTGGCCATTTCACAGAGGATTTAGAGTTCAATATTGTTACAATGGAAACGAGCATTGGTGAGACCATAACGGCAGTATGAATCCAGATGAAGGATCCTGACCAGGTTGTCGACTGTCAATAGACAATAGACAATAGGTGCAGAAGTAGACCATTCGGCCCTTCGAGCCTGCACCACCATTTTGAGATCATGGCTGATCAACTACTATCAATACCCGGTTCCTGCCTTGTCCCCATATCCCTTGATTCCCCTATCCATAAGATACCTATCTAGCTCCTTCTTGAAAGCATCCAGAGAATTGGCCTCCACTACCTTCCAAGGCAGTGCATTCCAGACCCCCACAGCTCTCTGGGAGAAGACGCTTTTCCTTAACTCTGTCCTAAATGACCTACCCCTTATTCTCAAACCATGCCCTCTGGTACTGGACTCTCCCAGCATCTGGAACACATTTCCTGCCTCTATCTTGTCCAATCCCTTAATAATCTTAAATGTTTCAATCAAATCCCCTCTCAATCTCCTTAATTCCAGAGTGTACAAGCCCAGTCTCTCTAACCTCTCTGCGTAAGACAGTCCTGACATCCCAGGAATTAACCTTGTGAATCTACGCTGCACTTCCTCTACAGCCAGGATGTCCTTCCTTAACCCTGGAGACCAAAACTGTACACAATACTCCAGGTGTGGTCTCACCAGGGCTCTGTACAAATGCAAGAGGATTTCCTTGCTCTTGTACTCAATTCCCTTTGTAATAAAGGCCAACATTCCATTAGCCTTCTTCACTGCCTGCTGCACTTGCTCGTTCACCTTCAGTGACTGATGAACAAGGACTCCTAGATCTCTTTGTATTCCTCCCTTACCTAACTCTACACTGTTCAGATAATAATCTGCCTTCCTGTTCTTACTCCATTCCCTCATCAGATGCTGCCTGATTCGCTAAGTTCTTCCATCATTTTGATTTTTGCTGGGAGTATCATGCACTGTTTAAAACTCATTACCTGCATTGGAACCAGTTCACGTGATTTTATGCAGGTCACCCCTCAATCTCCTATATTTGAAGGTATGCAGTCCTCACGCGACCAGCCTCTTGACATAAGGTCAAGTCCTCGAGTCCTGGTGGCATCCCGTGAACCACCTCCGCACTAGCTCCAGTCCTGCTGGTTTTTATTCTTTGCACAAGTTGTTTTTTACCTCTCTCTCGGCACTTTGGGTGCTTGTTGGATTCTTTTTTAATGGGTTCTTTTGGGTTTCTTGTTTTGTGGCTGCCTGTAGGGAGATGAATCTCCAGTTTGTATGACATATACATACTTTGATAATGTACTTTGAAATTTGATGATGTCTTTAATCTAACAGGATGAACAAAATTGTACACAAGACCCCAGGTGCTGCCTAGACTCTAGACCTTGCGTTATAGGGAGAAGTTGGCCTGGAGTGTGTTTCTTGGAAGGTAAGAGGCTGACGAGTGACCATGTGTAAAATCATAGGTGGATATAGATAGTCTATATTCCGGGAATGTGGAAATTAAAACTAGAAGACATACAAGCAACACACACAAAATGCTGGAGGAACTCAGCAGGCCAGGCAGCATCCACGGAAAAGAGTACTGTTTTGTTTCGGGCCGAAACCCTTCAGCTGGACATAAAGACATAGCACATAATGATGATGATGATGACGACGATTGGAGAATGAGGGGTAATTTTACGGAAGTGTGTAGAATATTGAGGGGCACAGATAGGGTCAACACGCAGTCTTTTTCCCAGGGTGGGGGACTCAAGAACTAGAGGGTTCTTGTGAGAGGGAAGAAATTTAATAAGGACTCTTTCACACGGAGGGAGAATCTGTATTTGGAATGAGCTGCCAGTGGAGGTGGTTGAAGGTTGTACGTTTAATATTTCAGTAATATTTGAGTAACTTTGTATATATATTGTTTGATTAAGCATCCTTGTTCATTTAAATAATTATGAGTGATACACATAAATACGTGAACTGCATATGTCATCACACTATCACATGATAGCTGCGCGCCTCGCTTAAAGTAAACTCAAAGTTAGATTTTGGACTCCCGAGTCTTCCTTTGAATTAGCTTAATGTTTTGAAATTACGAAACAGAATGGAAGGTACAATAGCAACACTTAAAAGACATTTGGATAGGTACGTGGGTGGGAAAGGTTCAGAGGGTCATGTGCCAAACATGGCCAGATGGGACGAGTTTAGCTGGGCACCTTGGACAGCAAAGACGAGTCAGGCTGAAGGCCTGCTTCCATGCGTCAGATTATCCCGAGGTGCTTTACTGCAGTTATACTTTTGAAATGTAGGCAAAGCTATGTAATTGAAATAGTTTAAATTTAAATTCTACATTGGCAGATTTCAGTCTCATGCCCCCGCATCTTCATTATCAGAGTCTGAATTATCAATCCGGAAACGTTTGCTTCCTCACATTTGGGCAGACGACCAAAAACCTGGTCAAAGGAGAAGAGGGCACAGTCGCATAATGGTTTGCACAACGCTGTTACAGCTAGGGGGCGTAAGAATTCGGAGTTCACTACTGCTGCCTTGTGACTGCACAGGGTTCTCCGGGTGCTCTGGTTTCCTCCCACAGTCCAAAGGCGTACCGGTTAATTGGCTAACTATTGTAAACTGACCTCTGATTAGGCTAAGGCTAAAGAGGTGGGTTGCTGGGCGGTGCGACCAGTTGGGCTGGAAGGGCTTGTTCCATGCAGTATTTCTAAATAAGTAAATAAATAAATAGATAGGTAAATAATGCTATCTTGGTTGGAGAGGATGGTGACAAGATTTAGTATAGAATGTCAGAGATCATATTCTAGAAGACTGAAGGTAAGTTTACTGCTCTTCCCTCTCTAAGTGGAGAGATTTTGGACTGGACACCGGTTGCAATGGTTCACTATCCACCCTCAACCCCTCTGGTAAGTTGCACCAGTGTCAGTAACTTACTTCACACCAATTTAATATTCGTGAACCATCAATCCCAACCTTACACAATCTGAACACCTTCTGACCAATGAACGAGAGGGAGCCAAAGATTCCCTAGCCTTTGCCTGTAGAACTTATAAAATTAATAATCGTTATTGACAGGGGACATGTTTCAGTTGATTTGCCCAGTTTGTATTTTGCTGCACACATCTTCTAGAATCGCTCACATGTACTTCAAACCTCAAAGCAATCTTTCATTCGGAAGAAAAGCAAAGCATCAATCTCCATTTTTCATTTTCGACAAATGACACAGGAGAGGAGCTGAGAAGCAAAGTGAGGTTTATTTGATTGCAGGAAGAAAGGGATGAAAGACTCTGATTCTGAACGGCAGACTTAAAAAACATTAATGCGTGAATAAGGCTTCAAAAGAGTGGAGACAAGCATTGAGTGACGCTGTTTCATCGCTTGGAAAGGTCATAGCTTGCATTATTATTTGGAAGCTGCCATTTACGCTTCATGTAGCAGTCTCATACACAATGTGAAGGGTGCTTTACTTCTAATGGACACCTTGATAGGCAGGCCACTCTACGTCACAGCGGGGGCGGCACAGTAGCATGGTGGCTAGCACAACAGTTTACAGCACCAGCGACCCAGGGTTCAATTCCCACCACTGTCTGTAAGGAGTTTGTACGTTCTCCCCTTGACCACGTGGGTTTCCTCCGGGTGCTCTGGTTTCCTCCCACAGTCCAAAGATGCACCAGTGGGTAGGTTAATTGGTCATTGTAAATTGTCCTGTGATTAGCCTAGGGTTAAATTGGGGGTTGCTGGGCAATGTGGCATGAAAGGCTCGTTCTGTGCACTGGCTCAATAAATAGATAAATAGAAAGATAAATAAATGCGTTTGCAATATAAAACATTTTTATTAGGGTGGAGGTATGTCTACCACAGGAGGTGTAAGGCACTGCTTCCCTCCGCTGGCCTGCACGTCACCCTCAGGCAAGGTGTAGCACCACCGCGCATGATCAGGGTCATGTGAAGCCATGGGAGCAGGTGGCGGATGGTCGTATGAGCAGCTGGTGCAAATCACAAGTCCTGGTTATGTGACCACCGACGCCAGGCAGACAATCTCTGAAGAGTGTTGATTATGGCTGGGGTCACCCTTCCTGCTGCCCAGAAGAAGTCAATGGCAAACCACTTCTGTAGACATGGGTGATCATGGGAAGACCATGATCATCTACGTCATATGACATGGCACATAACGAAAGAACAAATATTATATTAGATGTTATTTCACCATATAATTCAGCTAGGAAATCTCACAGCTTTGCAAGATGGAACTGCTTTGAGTTTCATTCATGAACTGGCTCTTAAGAACATAATTTTAAAAACAGTGTGAATTCTCATTACTGTAAAAACCTGTTACAGCAAAATTCCAATTTTTAGGCCATCCAAACAGAAGTCTTGTTAGCGGGAAATGAGCTTAAATCAGCAAAAGAAAGATTAATTTCCTGTTGAGTTTTTGATAACAAACTCTTAGCAAATCATTCAAAATTTGTCACAAATGTGAAGTTTTTCAGTGCTGGGTCAACAAGCTCTCAATATCTTTAATTTTTCCCACTAAGTGGGACAGATATTAAAGTGCCAGTGATCCAGGTTCAATTCCCACCCCTGTGTGCAACCAATTTGTATGTTCTCCCCGTGACCATGTGGGTTTCCTCTGGGTGTTCCAGTTTCCTCCCACAGTCCAAAGAACTGCAGGTTAGGAGGTGAATTGGTCACATGGGTATAACTGGTCAGATGAGTGTAATTGGTCACATGGGTGTAATTGGGCAGCATGGGTTGTTGGCCTGGAACTTGTGATGTATCTCAGAATAAAATGAAATAAAATAGCTTATGGAATAAAAAAAATGCAGGTCATAAAATAAAAACAGACAATGTTGGAAACATAAACACAAGAAAGTCTGCAGATGCTGGAAATCCAGAGCAACACACACAAAATGCTGGAGGAACTCAGCAGGCCAGGCAGCGTCTACGGAGAGGGATAAACAGTTGATGCTTCAGGCTGAGACCCTTCACCAGGACTGAGAAGGAAAGAACCATGCCAGAGTTAAAGAGTTGGGGTATGTTGCGGATAGAGCAGAGGTGCTCGAGGAAGTGGAGACAAACTGTCAACCGACATCTTTTATAAACCTACTCGTTTCCACGGTTATCTCAACTATAGCACTCCCCATCCTGTGAAAGTGCTCTTCACTTTTCTCAGTTTCTTCACCTACACCACATCTGTTCCCAGGGCACGGCTTTCCGTTCCAGAACATCAGCGATGTCCTCCTCCTTCAAACAATGGGGTTTCCCTTCCTCTAGTATGGAGGCTGCCCTCAGCCGCACCTCCTCCATTTCCTCAACATCCACACACCCCATCTTCCCACAGCCTAAATAGTGATAGAGTTTCTCTTGTCTTTACCTACCACGCCATCAACACAGCATGCTCCGCAACTTCCGCCATCTCCAAGGGGATCCCACCACTAAACATATCCACAGGAATTGCTCCCTCTGTAACTTCCTTGTCCATTCATCCCTCCCCACTAATCTCCCTGCTGGCACTTATCCCTGCAAGCAGCCTATATCCTACTCCTGCCCATACACCTCCTCCCTCACTTTCAATCGGAGCTCCAGGCACTCCTTCCAGGTGAGACGACACTTCATCTGCGTATCCGCTGGGGCCGTCCGCTGTGCTCAGATGCTTCAGATGGCGCCTTCTTTACACTGGTGAGGCCTGTTGTAGATCGGGGGACCGTTTCGTCAAGCACCTCCGCTCCACCTGCCACAAGCGGGACTCCCAGCAGTCAAACGTTTTAGTCCCCATTCCTCTTCCGACATGTCGGTCTATTGCCTCCTCTTGCGCCAAGATGAGGCCACTCTCAGGGTGGCGGAACCACACCTTTTATTCTGCCTTGGTAGCCTCCAACCTGATGACATGAATATCAAGTTCTCCTCGGGGTAAAAATTTCCACCCCCACTCCGACCTTTTACCTCTTCTCACCTGTCTGTCACCTCCCCCTAAGTCTCTTCCTTCCCTTTCTCCTATGGTCCACTCTCTTATCCTTCCTCTTGACCTTTCTCACTCACTTGGCTTCTCCAATCTCCTTCCAACTAGTGTCCTTCCCCTCCCCCTGCCTTTTTTAAAATTCTGGTGTCCTCCCCCTTCAAAGGTCCCAAACGTCAACTCTTTACTCGTTTCCTGACCTGCTGAGTTTGTGTGCGTTGCAAACAGAATCTTGAAACAGCTTTTGCCTGTAGCTCACGTTTCCAGATCAGGTTTCCGGGTGAGAGGCTTAATCTCTCTCTGCTGGAACGTTGTGTGCATACTTTGTCAGTCAGAGGGGCACAAAGTACTGAAGGAGGTTAATCTGAGCTGAAAGCAAAGACTTGTGGCCCAGTAGTGCAACCAGCACAGGTATGAGGCAAAGTGTCCACCTCAGCGGGTGAGGAGGTGAGGGTATTGTGCAGGTGGTAAGTTGCACGGAGGGAGGATAGTTGAAAGTTTCCTCTCCAAAATGGAGCTGGGGATGTAGCAGCTCCATTTTGTATGCTTTGCTGCCAATTTCTAACACTACTATGGTGATTGCAATCTGCAGCCTGTGATATCCCTTTAAGGAACATACCTTTGAACCATCTAACCAAACGAGCGATTTTACGATCTCCTGAAGGATTCAGCAGACATTAAGTCTCAGGAATGCAGGTGCGCAATGCTGAAGTGGACAAAGTTTGGCTGTCGTCACCAGAAGAGACGACTAAGGTGGAATTCAAGCGAGATTAAAGAGTCGAGGCCTGAGAGTGGAAAACAAACCAGTGTCCTGCCCCTCTACTGTGTACCAGCCAAGATCCCTTCCCTGAACCCATCCCATCTGCCCACCTTTGACCATCTCCTTCTCTTCTCGTTGCAGGTGCAGGAGCTTTGGGTCAGATTTGGGAGTGCTGGTTTCCCCGCAGCCATCTTGCACTGGCATCACTCGCCTCCGCACTGAACTGACCCCACAGCCAGTGAACGTTTGGAGTCTCTGCAGCTCACATTCTCAGAATTATTTGCTGACTTCTTAATTATTCGCATGACCTGTCCTCTTTGCACATTGGATGGTTGTTGGTCTTTCTTGTGTGTGTATTTTCATGGATTCCATCGTACTTCTTGGTATTCCTGTGGGTGCCAGTAAGAAAATGAATCTTCAAGTTGCTATGAAATACATAGTTTGAGAATAAATGTAGTTTGAACTCTGAACTTTAAAGGTGTTGCTGGGTGGCTTTGGTCACCCTTCTAGACAATAATAAAAAATATTTTAAACCTGCATCGTTATGCAAAGAACCTTCAATAATGAAAGCACATCAATGGAACAGTTAGAAACAAAGAACAGCACAGGGACAGGAATTTCAGCACACGGTATCTGTACCAACCAATCCAAACTAAAACACCTTCTATATCCCTCCATTCCCAGCCTGTCCATGCTTCCATCCAAGGGGCAGCTCGAGCATGTAGCTGTTGTATCGCAACTGTCGTGCCAGCGAGCCAGGTTCAGTTCTGTAAGGAGTATCTACGTCCTCCCCAAGACCATACGAGGTTTCTTCAGTTTCCTCGCACATTCCAAAGACGTCTGGGTTAGTGGGTTAATTGGTCACATGGCTGTAATTGGACGGTGCGGGCGCATTGGACCAGAAGTGCCTGTTACTGTGCTGTATCTCTCTATATGGTCGGGGGTGCTTCAGCAAAGAACGCTTTGCCCACTGGCCTGCAGTGGGCTAGCCATGCGACGCGAGCTGAACTAAACTGAATACTACTGAACACCTGATACCCTATGTGCTGTCTGCTTGCTTTCTGCCGTTTGCGCAATGTGTTCTTTCCTTTCACGCGTTGGGTGTTTGATGTTTTCTTGAACTGGGTTCCATGGTGATACTTTGTTTTGTGGCTGCTTGCAGGAGGACGAATCTCTGAGTTGTATTCTGTATAAATACTTTGATAATAAATGTACGTTGAATCTTTGGATCTTTTAGAAATGAATAGTTGCCTCTGAGCGATTGCTATCGTGACTGCTTCCACTGTTGCCCCTGGCAACGCGTTCCAGGCAGCTACCACTTTCTATATAACACTTTACTTGTGAATCTCCTTTGCACTTTCTCCCTCATATCCTCCAGCTACTGACATTTCTACCTGAGAAAAAGACTCAGGAGGCCTTACATTCCCAAGGCCCCAAGTTCACTGCATTACTTACTAATCTTTTCTAACGACCTGTTCCTCTTTCTGAGGCCTGGTTGCCACTGAGTTCTTCAAACTTATGGACTGGTTGTAGCAGCAAGACCTCAGTTTACCTGGTCCGTAGACTGCAAAATTTATTGTGGGGAAACAGAGGGTGAGGAGCAAATCAAGATTGATTTAATCCTGTATAAATGGCTTTTCCATTCGTACTTCCTTTACGTCAGGGAAGGTTTCTTTCCCTGTCTCCCTTTCTATCCATCTTGGTTTACTATGGCTACAATGTCTTGCTCAGGTGGTGGTGTGGAGATACATCTCCACCAAAGGAGGTGTAAGGCGCTTCTTCCCTCCACTAGCCTACAGGTCTCTCTTGGGCAAGGTGTATCACCTGCTTAGCCCCCGATCAGGGTTATGTGAAGCCGTGGGAGCAGGTGGTGGATGGTCCTATGAGCAGCTGGTGCATATCACAAGTCCTAGTTATGGGACCACTAACACCAGGGAGACAATCTCTGGAGAGGATTGATAATGGCTGGGGCCACCCCATCTTGTAAAGACACTGCCCAGATGGCAGCAATAGCAAACCACTTCTGTAGAAAAAATTGCCAAGAACAATCATGGTTGTAAAGACCGTGATCACCCACATCATACGGCGTGGTACGTGATGTCGATGATGATGATGACAATGTCTTGACGAGAGAGATTATTTGTTGTATGCACATCAAAACATACAGAGAAATTCAGTTTTTGCATCAAATCAAATCAACCAGGAGTGTGCTGCGGGCAGCTCACAATTGCACCAAGCTTCTGGTGCCAACATTGCCCACAACTTAGTAACCCTAACCGTATGTCTTTGGACTGTGGGAGGGAACTGGAGCACCCAGAGGAAACCAACAGGGTCATGGGGAAAATGGACAATCTTCTCAGTCTATGGAAGGAATTGAACTCCAATCTTCGGCAGCTGCTCTAAACAGCTCTGTTAGCACGCAGCCCATTTCACAGAATGAGATCCAAATGGCCTTGGCGGGCTCTCCCGAAGTTTCTTTCCACGACGCTTTCATAGAATAGTTATAACTTTCACTAAAAGAACTTCCTTGGACAGATCTGCACATCACTTGTCTCAGAGCCCTTGTGGAGGGACCTTGCAACAAGCATCGAAGAACAAGTTTATGGCAGATATTGGGAGGGTAAGAGACACACAGGCATGGAACACTGCAGCACAGAAACAGGCCCTTCAGCCCATCTAGTCTGTGCCACCCTGTTTTTCCGCCTCATCCCATCTATCTACCCTTGGACCACAGTCCTCCATAACCTTCCCTTCCATGTACTTTTCCAAACTTCACCTAAACGTTACAACTGAACTCACACCTACCACTTCCACGGGCAGTCCGATCCACACTCCACCCTCCGAGTGAAGAAATTCCCCCTTAAATATTTCACCTTTCACCCTTAACCCATGACCTTTAATTCTGATCTCACCTAACCTGTGGGAAAAAATTCCTGCAAACCTTCACCCTACCCGTACCCTCATCAATGTTTGCTCTCATTTGTGGTGGCCAGTGAGTGCAAAAAGTTTGTGCTGTGCAATTTTTTTACCCAGTGACAACAACATGTGCTCATTGAGTAATTTCTTCGATAAAAACAGTATAAATAAGCCAGTTCTAAAATCCACAGACAAACTCCTTGTTGTCAACACTATCTGTATCAGAAACCGGAAAGGGAAATGTGATTGTGTTCGATTGTGAAATATACTTAACATGCCAATGAAGTAACAAATGATGTGTACATGCTCACACATGCACACCTTAGAGGGAATTTTGTAGACCTTGATAAGATCTCCTCTCATTCTCCTGTGCCCCAGGACATGAAGTCCTAACCTATTCAACCTTTCCCTGTAACTCAGGTCCTCAAATCCCAGCAACATGCTTGTAAAATTTGTCTGCACTCTTTCAAATTTATTGATATCGTTTCCCTTCTTTCAATTCTAAACCAGACAGCTTCCGTACAAAGAGTAAATACTGAATGAAATATAGTAAGGACAAAAATCGGTGATTAAAATTAAACATATTTCGTGGTGCATTTTAGTCCTAAATGGAGATGGAACAGAACAGCAGAGTGGAAGAACTCAACACCAGAGGGATTGTTGGGGTTCCTGGACAGGATCCACATGGACCATCGTTCCAGGACACAGGTCAAAGGTGGACATATGGAGTTTGGTCAGAGGGAGACTGAAGAGTGAAATAGGTGTCAGGGTTTGGCCAGCCTCCACCTTTGCCAGACTTCATTCTTACAAGTACTGTGCAGAAGTCTTACCACATATACAGGCAGGGTGCCTGAGACTTTTGCATGGCAATGTATAAATAGGAAGGTGGTCGGGGAACAGATATAAGTGTACTATACTTAGCTCTGTATTACCTCAGGAGTATTAAATGTTATTTGGCAACTAGAAAGACATGGCATACAGGACAGTACTGTGCAGAAGTCTTAGGCATCCTAGCTCTATATACATGTGCTAAGACTTTTGCACAGTACTGTACATAGAATATAGCACAGCACAGTATAAGACTTACAGTCCACAATGTTTTGATAACTATAAGTTTGACTTACTATAAGATTAAGCTCATACATAGACCTCCATTTTTCTATCATCCATGTGCCTGTCGAAGAGTTTTTTAAATGTCCCTAATGTACGTGCCTCTACCACCACGCCTGGCAGGGCATTACCATTCTCTGTGTAAAAAAACCTACCTTTGACATCCCCCCCTATACATTTCCCCAAATTATGTCCCCTGGCATTAACCAATTCCACCCTGGGAAAAATTACAAGCAAGCCATGCTTGTTCTGACAAACTGAGATAGATACACATCCATTCGTCCAGTGACCAGGGATGGAAGTGTGACGGTACAGGGAGATGCTTCCCCAGACGGAGCAGGCTAGCTCTGGGGGGTAAGAAGAAGATCCCTGAATACTGAGACCAGGAGAGGAAATTTCATCAATCAATTGGTGAACCTCTGGAGTTCTCTATCGCAGATGGTCAGAGAAACTCCGCCATTTTTTCAAATGTTGATTGGTAAATTTCTAGACCATTAAGCTATGAGGGGGTCAGGAGACAAAGTGCAGGAAAATAATTTTGAGAGTTGCGGATGAGACATCATAGAACAGAACACAACAGCACAGTTTAGGCCCTTCGACCCATGATGATGTGCCAACCTTTTAACCTATTTTAAGATTAATCTAACAGTTCTCTCCCCCATAGCTCTTCATCCATGTTCCTTTCTAAGAGTTTCTTAAATGTTTCTTTTGTATCTACCTCTACCACCACTCTTGACAGGGTTTTACATTCACCCACCACTCCCTGTGTAAAAACCTACTTCTGACATCTCCCCTATAATCTCTTGCAATCACCTTAAAATTATACCCCTATGCCTCAGTTCTCTGATGCAAGAGACATTACCTCCAGCTCACTCCATAACAACAAAAGACCTAAACCACCTTCGCTTACACAACTTCCTTTATTTTTTACTGACTATTTATAGTGCCCAAAAAAGATGGGAAGCAAATTAAAATGACAAATGAGTCCCTTGGGGGAAGAGAATGTTTTTTCTACCCAATTAATACTTTACTCCAGAGGCAGCGGATGATAGCTGCATTGACGTCAGTAAGATTTCACTGAGACCTTTTTTTATGCTTAAATTCTTCCTTCCCAAAAGTCGTGCTGACTTTTGCAAATTAGAAACACAGACATTTTCCTTTCAAGAGACTGACAGTGAGTTCGAGGATTGTTACCTAAAGACGGCACTGGAAAGTGTCTGACCTCCTTCCTCCTCTCCCATACGTCAACAGCAGCTTTCCAAGGGTTTGCGGCTGTTCATCAACAGTCATTCTCCAAGTTACCTGTGTTACTTTTGGAGATTGAGGTGGGGGAAAGAGTGGAGGAGGAATCAGAGTCCTAGATACACACAACATGAAAAGAGGCTCTTCTGCCTAACTTAATTGGGGAAGGGCAAATTATGAGGCTATAAGGCTAGAACTTGCGGGTGTGAATTGGGATGATATTTATGCAGGGAAATGTACTATGGACATGTGGTCGATGTTTAGGGATCTCTTGCAGGATGTTAGGGATAAATTTGTCCCGGTGAGGAAGATAAAGAACGGTAGGGTGAAGAAACCATGGGTGACAAGTGAGGTGGAAAATCTAGTCAGGTGGAAGAAGGCAGCATACATGAGGTTTAGGAAGCAAGGATCAGATGGGTCTTTTGAAGAATATAGGGTAGCAAGAAAGGAGCTTATGAAGAGGCTGAGAAGAGCAAGAAGAGGGCATGAGAAGGCCTTGGAGAGCAGGGTAAAGGAAAACCCCACGGCATTCTTCAATTACGTGAAGAACAAAAGGATGACTGGAGTGAAGGTAGGACCGATTAGAGATAAAGGTGGGAAGATGTGCCTGGAGGCTGTGGAAGTGAGCGAGGTCCTCAATGAATACTTTTTTCGGTATTCACCAATGAGAGGGAACTTGATGATGGTGAGGACAATATGAGTGAGGTTGATGTTCTAGAGCATGTTGATATTAAGGGAGAGGAGGTGTTGGAGTTGTTAAAATACATTAGCTCAGCTAAGTCCCCGGGGCCTGACGGAATATTCCCCAGGCTGCTCCATGAGGCGAGGGAAGAGATTGCTGAGCCTCTGGCTAGGATCTTTATGTCCTCGTTGTCCACGGGAATGGTACCGGAGGATTGGAGGAAGGCGAATGTTGTCCCCTTGTTCAAAAAAGGTAGTAGGGATAGTCTGGGTAATTATAGACCAGTGAGCCTTACATCTGTGGTGGGAAAGCTGTTGGAAAAGATTCTTAGAGATAGGATCTATGGGCATTTAGAGAATCATGGTCTGATCAGGGACAGTCAGCATGGCTTTGTGAAGGGCAGATCGTGTCTAACAAGCCTGTTAGAGTTCTTTGAGGAGGTGACCAGGCATATAGATGAGGGTAGTGCAGTGGATGTGATCTACATGGATTTTAGTGAGGGATTTGACAAGGTTCCACATGGTAGGCTTATTCAGAAAGTCAGAAGGCATGGGATCCAGGGAAGTTTGAGCAGGTGGATTCAGAATTGGCTCGCCTGCAGAAGACGGAGGGTCGTGGTGGAGGGAGTACATTCAGATTGGAGGGTTGTGACTAGTGGTGTCCCACAAGGATCTGTTCTGGGACCTCTACTTTTCGTGATTTTTATTAACGACCTGGAAGTGGGGGCAGAAGGGTGGGTTGGCAAGTTTGCAGACGACACAAAGGTTGGTGGTGTTGTAGATAGTGTAGAGGGTTGTCAAAGATTGCAGAGAGACAGTGATAGGATGCAGAAGTGGGCTGAGAAGTGGCAGATGGAGTTCAACCCGGAAAAGTGTGAGATGGTACACTTTGGAAGGACAAACTCCAAGGCAGAGTACAAAGTAAATGGCAGGATACTTGGTAGTGTGGAGGAGCAGAGGGATTTGAAAGTTGCCTCACAGGTAGATAGGGTAGTTAAGAAAGCTTATGGGGTGTTAGCTTTCATAAGTCAAGGGATAGAGTTTAAGAGTCGCGATGTAATGATGCAGCTCTATAAAACTCTGGTTAGGCCACACTTGGAGTACTGTGTCCAGTTCTGGTTGCCTCACTACAGGAAGGATGTGGAAGCATTGGAAAGGGTACAGAGGAGATTTACCAGGATGCTGCCTGATTTAGAGAGTATGGATTATGATCAGAGATTAAGGGAGCAAAGGCTTTACTCTTTGGAGAGAAGGAGGATGAGAGGAGACATGATAGAGGTGTACAAGATATTAAGAAGAATAGACAGAGTGGACAGCCAGCGTCTCTTCCCCAGGGCACCACTGCTCAGTACAAGAGGACATGGCTTTAAGGTAAGGGGAGTGAAGTTCAAGGGGGATATTAGAGGAAGGTTTTTCACTCAGAGAGTGGTTGGTGTGTGGAATGCACTGCCTGAGTCAGTGGTGGAGGCAGATACACTAGTGAAGTTTAAGAGACTACTAGACAGGTATATGGAGGAATTTAAGGTGGGGGTTATATGGGAGGCAGGGTTTGAGGGTCGGCACAATATTGTGGGCAGAAGGGCCTGTATTGTGCTGTACTATTCTATGTTCTCTATGTAATCTGTGTATGACAATTACCCAGTAAGCAAGTCCCATCTGCCTTTGTTTGGCCCATAGACCTCTAAACCTCTCCTATCCCGTACCATAAGATAAAGGAGCAGAATTAGGCCATTTGGCCCATCAAGTCTGCTCCCATTTAATCAAGGCTGATCCATTTTCCCTCTCAGCCCCAATCTCCTCTCTTTTCCCTGTATCCCTTCATGCCCTGAGTAATCAAGAATCTATCAATCTCTGCCTTAAATGTACCCAATGACTTGACCTCCACAGCCGCTCGTGGCAATGAATCCCACAGATTCACTGCTCTCTGGCTAATGAAATTACTTCTCATCTCCATTCTAAAAGGACGTCCTTCTGTTCTGAGGCTGGTCCTCTGGTCTTAGCTTCCTCCTCCATTGGAAATATCCTCTCTACGCCCACTTTATTGAGGCCTTATCACCATTTGATAGGTTTCAATGAGGTCACCCATCAATCTTCTGAATTCCAGTAACTAGAGGCCGAGAGCCATCAAACGCTCTTCATATGACAAGTCTTTCAATCCTGGACTTGTTTTCATAAACCTTCTTTGAAACACCTCCAATGTCAGCACATTCTTCCTCAGATAGGGGGCCCAAAACCGCTCACAATACTCCAAGCTAGGCCTCAACAATGCTTTTTAAAAGCTTCAATATTACATTCTTGCTTCTACATTCTAATTTTCTTGAAATGAGTGCTAAAAATGCATTTGCATTCCTCAAAACTGACTCACCCTGCAAATTAACCTTTAGGAAATCCTGCACAATGACTCCCAAGTCCCCTTGTACCTCAAGTTTTTGAATTTTCTCTCCATTTAGGATATAGTCAATCCCAAAATTTCTTCTACCAAAGTGCATGTCCATAGACTTCCCTACTTCCTCAAAACTACTTGCTCCTCCACTTATCTCCTCATTGTCTGCAAACTTTGCAACTAAGTAATCAACTCCATCATCCAAATCATTGACATATAACATAAAAAGAAGTGGTCCCAGCACAGATTCCTGTGGAACACTGGCAACCAACCAGAAAAGGCTCCTTTTATTCCCACTCTTTGCCTCCTGTCAATCAGCTACTGCTTTATCCATGCTAGAATCTTTCCTGTAATTCCTTGAGCTCTTAACTTGTTAAGCAGCCTCATGCGTGGCACCTTGTCAAAGGCCTTCAGAAAATCCAAGTACACAACATCAACTGATTCTCCTTTGTTTATCCTGCTTGTTATTCCTTCAAAGAATTCCAACAGATCTGTCAGGCAAGATTTTCCCTTGAGGAAACCATGCAGACTACGCCCTACTTTATCCTGTGGCTCTAAGTACCCCAAAACATCCTTAACAATCGACTCCAGCATCTACCCTACCACTGAGATCAGACTAACTAACTAGTCTAAAATTTCCTTTCTTCTGCCTCTTTCTTTTCTTGAAAAGTGGAATGACACTTGCAATTTTTCAGTCTTCCGAAACTATTCCAAAGTCCAGTGTTTCTTGGTAGATCATTACTAATGCCTCCAAAA
Organism: Hemitrygon akajei; assembly: GCF_048418815.1. Taxonomy (NCBI): domain Eukaryota; kingdom Metazoa; phylum Chordata; class Chondrichthyes; order Myliobatiformes; family Dasyatidae; genus Hemitrygon; species Hemitrygon akajei. Next base: position 174,938,941 of record NC_133130.1, on the reverse strand, counting down.
TTTCTTCAGCCACCTTTTACACTGAGAAATCATTCACTGAGGTGTATGCCATTGGGACCAGGTGACTTATCTATCTTCAGACCTTTCAGTTTTCCAAGAACCTTCTCCGTAGCAATGGCAACTTCACACACTTCTGCCCTCTGACACTCTCAAACTTCCAGCACACTGAAGACTGATACCAAGTACTTATTCAGCTTGTCTGTCATTTCGTTGACCTCTTTACTACCTCTCCAGCATCATCTTCCAGTGGTCCGATGTCTACTCTTGTCTCTCTTTTACACTTCATGTATCTGAAGAATCTTTTGGTGTTCTCTTTAATATTGTTGGCTAGCTTACCTTCGTATTCCATCTCTTCCTGCTTCATGACTTTTTAAGTTGCCTTCTGTTGGTCTCTAAAAGCTTCCCAATGCTCTGCCTTCTCACTCTGCAAAGTTGTATGCCCTCTCTTTGGCTTTTATGTTGGCTTTGACTTCTCTTGTTAGACAGATGGCTTTTAAACATTGCTAATATGTGTCAAGCACTATTTTTGGCATCTCATTCCAAATATGCACCACCCTTTGGGTGAAGATATCGTTCTGATGTCCCTTTTAAATCTCTCACCCTTGATCTTCAAACTATGCCCTCTGTTTTTTAGCACACACAAACCCCCCTGCCCCATCTGAGAAAAAGACTGTGCTGTCATCCTGTCTATGCCCCTTGTGATCATATATACCTCATTCAGGCTATCCCTCAATTTCCTGTGTTCCAAGGGAATGAAGACCTGGTTGATGCAATCTCTCCTCTCCTTGTAATTCAGGTCCCCATAGACAGGCAACGTCCTGGTAAATCATTACTGCACTCTTTCTAGTTTCATAACACAGTGACCGAAACTATACATAGTACCCCAAGTGTGGCCCCGCCAAAGTCTTACATAATTGCAACATAACTTCCTGTCTCCTAACTCAGTGCCCTGACTGGTGATGGCTAACATGTTGAGTCTGGAGGGCTTAAGTTAGAAGGAAAGATTGACTAGGTTAGAAGTTTATTCCTTAGACTCTAGGAGATTAATAGAAGATTTGATTGAGGTATACCAAATTATGAGGTGCATAGCTAGGGTAAATGGAGGCAGGCTTTTTCCATGGGGGGGGGGGGGCTATAACCAGAGGTCATGGGTTAAGGGTGAAAGGTGAAAAATTTAAGGGGAACATTTTTGGGACGCATTGGGATTATTAAATGTATTTAATAATCCCAATGCTTTTTAAAAAACAACATCCATATCCAGCTACCTTCACAAATTCTACAACTAAATCCCCAGGACTCTACAATCCCTGTAAAACCACACCCCTGACATCTTCACACATTTTGAACTTAATTCTCTTTCATTCATTTTGTAGACTTTAATTTCTAATATTGTGTATTGTTCTCCAACACCAATGGCTGAATAAACGATCGTCGGGTGCCTTCTGAAACCTAAATCATACAACGTCATGTGCCCCTGTCTGAAACCATAAACCAATGCGTAGAAATTCAGTTATGGATAATTCTCACTGGATTCGTAGTTTGGGCATAAATTGCTTTTATACCTCAACTTTACTCAGCTCTGACCTTTTTTAAATTTGTTTTCCTGTACAGGGCGCAAGCTACGAGAATCCCTCTGCCTTTATTGACTTTCATTTAGAATTTGTTAGAAGTGGCCTTCCACTCACACACTCTGGGCTCCGTTAACGTCACTCTCCAGTATTGCATCGGGCAGAAGTGGTGAGTGGATATATCATGGTATTTGCCTGGGGAGTGCCAAAAACACGGATTACTGGAATTGGAAAGAGATTCAATTTTTACTAATAACTTCAACACCAAAAGTGAAATATGAGTGGGAAAAAAATTAACAGCACATGTTAGAGCCCCTCTGAAATGAAATATTCCATTTTACTCTAACATGACTCAATAGCTTCATGACTTGTCTTGAAACAGCAGTAGAACATAAAACAGACACTTTGGAACATGGTGTTGTACCAACACGAAGATCAACCTACCGAATATATACATATTGCCAAAGTGCTACACCTCCACATTCACCTCCTCCCTCACCTCCATTCCAGGCCCCAAACAGTTCTTTGGGTGAGGCAACCTGCAATTCTGCTGGGGGTCACCTATCATGCCTGGTGCTTCGATGGAGTCCCTTGCACATTGGTGAGACCCGTTGTAAATTGGGGACCTCTTTGTCGAGCACCTCCACTCCTCCACTCCAATCCGCCAAAAGCAGAACTTCCTGGGGGCCAAACATTTTAGTTCCAATTCCTGTTCATGTTGGCCCACGATCTCCTCCTCTGTCAAGATGAGGCCTCCCTCAGGACGCAGGAACAACACCTGATATTCTGCCTGGGTAGCCTCTAACCTGATGGCATGAATATCAATTTCTCTTTCCGATATAAAAAAATTCTATTCCCTACTCTGGCCTCTTATCTCTTCTCACCTGCCTGTCACCTCCCCCTGGACCCCCTCCTCCTTCCTTTTCTCATATGGCCCACTCTCCTCTCCTATCTCAGATTCCTTCATTTCCAGTCATCTTTCCCAACCACCTGACTTCATCTATCAACTTCCAGCTAGCCTCCTTCCCCTCTCCCCACCTTATTCTGTCAATTTCTCCCTTCCTTTCCAATCCTGAAGAAGGATCTCAGCATGAAACAGTGACTGTTTATCCATTTCCATAGATGCTACCTGACCTGCTGAGCTCTTCCAGTACTTTGTGTGTGTCACTTTGGATTTCCAGCATAGCTACAGAATCTCGCATGTTAATATGTATCTTTATTTTTTTTTTAAGTAATCAAAAATAAACAACTTTGTCAGGTACTAAAATGAAGACAATGTTGGCATTGGTTCTGAAGCACCTGATGTTTCAGTAGCAAAATTACAGAAAGACATGGTGAAAGAGCAAACAGGAAGATCCAAATCTGGTGTAGAGTACAATGCAGTGATTGACAGCCTAGTCATCGAATAACAGGCTAATAGGATTGTGGTTCATGTGTCGGAGTTCACTGTGCTGGAATCTGAAACAGAAAACCTAGACCGAGTGTTGAGAGAAAACGCCTTGAGCAAAGTCAACAAGCTTCTTAAAAACCACAAAGAAATGAAAATCTCTTGAGTGGATTGCAGGTTTTGACCAATTAATCTTCGCGTGCACTTACACACAAGTAGCCTTACTTTGTTTATCAATACAGCAGCTGAGAGCCATTTTGAAGAGCATCTTTGGTTTTGAGGGGAGCTTGAGTATGTTACTCTTGAGGCTGTGTTATTAAACTGGGAAGATAACACTGTCTCAGAGGATTAACTCCAAAAGAAACATGGATTAAAGCAAATTAATGCAGGGTTGCCCACTGTGGTAATAAAATTCAGTGTTTTATCCGGTAGTTAATAATGGTAATGTTGACATACTCATGTCTATGTATTATTGGACTGAAGGTCAGGGACTCCAGCGAGAATTCAACACATAGCAACTGACTTCCCCACGTAACACTCATACAGATAGCATCACAATTATTCCAATTTTGTTTCTTTGGTAAATTTGATATGAAAATATTCTTCTGTGTGCTGTCTGGAAACAATTAAGCCTATGTGGCATCACAGTTGCATATCAAAGTTCAAACTAAATTTTACTTATACAGTACGCCATGATATACAACCCTGAGATTCTTTTTTTGGGCATTCATTGTGAGATTTCATTGTGGGCATGCTCAATATATCGATAGAATAATAACCATAACAGAATCAATGAAAGACCGTCCAACAAGGGTGTTCAATCAGTGTGCAGAAGACATCAAGCTGTGAAAATACATAAATAGAAATAATAATAAATAAATAAGCAATAAATATCAAGAACATGAGGTGAAGAGTCCTTGAAAGTGAGCCCATAGGTTGTGGGAACATCTCAATAATGGGACAAGTGAAGTTATTCCCTTTGGCTGAAGAACCTAATGGTTGAGAGTTAGTAACTGTTCCTAGGCCTGCTGTTGTGAATGCTGAGGTTTCTCCTATCTATTACTCACTTTGTTGCCAAAGGGTATTACAGTAAAGTAACACTTAGGCTTGTCAATCACTTTGCTTACCGTCAGTGTATCCATGTTATACAATTCCGAACTCTCTAACTACTTCCTACATCCGCAAAAAAAAAGACAGCTTTTGTGCAAGGTAGATTGTGAGGTCAATCATACCAGGGAGCCACTCAATAGTCTTATAACAGCAGGGTGGAAGCCTGGTGGTTTGTGATTTGCACCTTCGTGCGTGGTGACTTTAATCCTGGATCACTGTTGCAGCGCAGTTGAGCTAAGTGGTGCGGTAGGGATGAGTCCATGTTGCAGAGATTGACGCAGCAAGAAACAACATGGGAGGTTACAGATGTAAAGGGTTTCTTATGTTACTGCATATGTTAATCAAAATGGCTTCTTTGTTTGGTAAAAGTAAAAGTGCTTCCTTGTTATGTTAACTGGTGAGAGAATGCTTTCTCTCGCAGCTTATTTGGGTTATAATTACTGATAATGAGAATTGTATTCATTTGTTAACCAATTGGGATGGATGTTACTCTTTCGTGTGGGTCTGTGAGCTGTTGTTGCGCGGACTTTTGGGGAGTCAGGGAGGAGATCGCGAGGAAGGTGGACGGTGCTGGTCGATCACCGAGGGTGGTCCCAGGCGCGCGGGTCATGGAGGTCGGAGAAGATTGAATAGTGGACCGAAGACTTGATGGTTGAGCTCCAACGATGTGCACTAATTGACTGGACCCTGATAAGTTCTGGTGCCTTTTCTTTTCTTTCATGTATATTGTATCGCTATTAATCACTTAGTTCTAGTAAGATTTATAAAGTGAATTCTGTAAACGTACATGGTGTGCGCTTGATTTTGTGTTTGCGAGTTTGTACTAGTGTGCATTTCACAGCATCCATGTATACGGGAGGGTGGACGAATCTTCCCCTAGACATACACCAGCCGATCGTGTAAGCGTTACACAGAAGAGATCTGGTATGTCACTGAAGACTCCAGCAAATTTCTACAGATGTACCACGGAGAGCATTCTGACTGTTTGCATCGTTGTCTGCTGTGGAGGGGGCACTACACAGGATCGGATTAAGCTGCAGTAGGTTGCAAACTCTGCTATGGGCACTAGCCTCCCAGCAGCAAGGATGTCTTCAAAAGGTGATCCCTCAAAAAGGCAGCATCCATCATTAAGGACCCTCATTACCCAGCACAGGCCCTCCTCTTACTCCTGCCATCAGAGAGGAGGTACAGGAGCCTGAAGAGACATACTCAACATTTTAGGAACAGGTTCTACCCCTCCGCCATCAGAATTCTGAATAGACAATGAACCAAACCCATAAACGCTACCTCACTATTTTTGCTCGCTGTTTGCACTACTTATTTAATTGTATATATAAATATATTTCTCATTGTAATTTACAGTATTCTTAATGCTTTGCATTATATTAGTACCGCAAAGCAACAAATTTCATGGCATACACTCAGTGGCCACATTAGTAGTTACCTCCTGTACCTAATAAAGTGGTCACTGAATATATCTTCATGATCTTCTGCTGCTGTAGTCCATCTACTTTAAGGTTTGCTGTGCTCTGCATTCAGAGATGCTCTTGTACACACCACTGTTGTATTGTATGGTAATTTGAGTTACTGCCACCTTCCTGTTAACTTGAACCAGTCTGGCCATTCTCCTTTGACCACTCTCATTAACAAGACATTTTCACCCACGGAGCTGCCATTCACTGGATTTTTTTTTCATTTTTCCGCACCATTCTCTGTAAACTCTAGAGACGGTTGTGTGTGAAAACCCCAGGAGATCAGCAGTCGCTGAGATACTCAAACCACCCTGTCTGGCACCAACAATTACTCCACGGTCAGTCATTTAGATCACATTTTTTCCCCATTCTGATGTGGTCTGATCAACAACTGAACCTCTTGACCATGTCTACATGCTTTTATGCATTGAGTTGCTGCCACATGATTGGCTGATTAGATATTTGCATTAACGAACAGGTGTGCAGGTGTACCTAATAAAGTGGCCACTGAGTGTATGTCAGTGATGTATGTCGGAAACGGGTAGGTTGAGGCAGGGCCAGAGTTCACAGTTTCCTTTCAGGTTGCTGTGATTGGCGGGTATCGGGAGCATTGTGGGCTGTTAGTGACGAGGAATTGCCATCACAAACTGAATGCAGATCGATTCAGATTGCACTACTGATGTACTGTGGTTCTAGTCTATTCACAAGCCACCGGTGTGATATTTCAAGTTATCACATGAGCGGTGGCAGCAGATTGCACTGTGGGTGGTAAGGATCAGAGTTGGCAAGACTCATAGCAACACTGCTAAATTATAGAATCCTCGCACAGATCCTGCTCTCGGGCGCTTTGAAGTTTGCCTGTTTTTCAATGTGCAATAAGCTCTCCGAAAATCTCTGTGACTGGCTTATACTCTCTCTTTTTCCAAATAAAGGGCAATCAACTTGTCTTGCCCCTTTCAGAAAGTTATAGACTTACATTCCCAAGGTCCCTCGGGGTATCATGATTGACCAAGAATAATGTGCAGGGTTATGGGGTAAACGTGGAGAAAAGGAACAATGAGACTGGTCTGCTAGCAGCAAGCATAGATTTGTGATGGGTTGAATGGTCTACCACAGGACTGGAACAATGCCACAGATCTAAGGTTTACAAGATACTGGCGAGGCATCCATCCACATTTAGTGTAGCAGTTAGCGTAACATTGTCACAGTAACCTGGGTTCAATTCTGCCGCTGTGTGTAAGGAGTTTGTACGTTCACCCCGTGATCATGCGGGCTTCCCCCCACGGTCCAAAGATGTGCAGGTTAGTAGGATAATTGGTCACATGGGTGTATAATTAGAAACCTTGATGAGGATAAATTGGATCCAAATGCTGTGGTATCTGAAGCGAGCTTCGAGTATCAAGTATCACACTGGATCTGAGCTCAAAACAAACACTAGATGAAATCACGAGTAGGCTTATGATTGAGCTCCAAATCACAGTTCAGATGTTCCTTAAATGCTCAATTCTTGGCACTCGAAGCATAAGTACCAATTAGTGGGGCCATCTTGATTCCTTAAAGGGGCCGTGCCAGCTACGGGTATTTTGGGGAGTTTGAGTGTCTAAATCCCCGAAGCTGGCGCGGTTCGAGGCATCGCAATTGGGCGGTGCGGGCTCGTTGGGCCAGAAGGGCCTGTTACAGTGTTGTATCTCTAAATGAGATAAATATAAATGAAAACTAAATCTGGTTGAACCATTGTCTGCAATTCCTCGGCAAATCATTGGGAATGATGATCTGAGAAATCACTATAGCCAGTCACTCGTAAGGAGTGTTACAAGCTGCATCGGAGGAATTTTACTAATAAGGTCATCTCAGAGAAATAACCAATTAATCTCTGGGCTTTGGCAACATTGAATATAAAGTAGGAGAGAAAGTAAATCTGAAACACATAAGAAATAATTCAATTTGATTAAAAAGACTTTAAAAATATTTTTATTATTTTCTCTCTGATGGTATTTAGAACTAACTTGGCAGAGAACCATTAATAACTTTTTCTTTTTTTTATTATTTACTTTATTTATTTAGAGATACAGCATGGTACCAGACCTTTTTGGCCCAACGAGCCCACGCCAATTACACCCACGTGAGCAATTATTCTACCATCCAGTGCGTCTTTGGAATGAGGGAGGAAAGAGGAGCAGCTGAAGGAAACTCACACAATCACGGGGAGAACATACAAATTCCTTACAGAGAGTGCCGGAATTGAACCCTGATTACTGGCATTGTAATCACATTACTCTATTACGCTGCCTTTGTCTACACTGCTCAGCATCTCGGCAAAGCAGCCAGCATAACCAAAGATGTCTCCCTCACCGGATGTTCTCTCTTCTCACAGCTTCCATCAGGCAGAAGATACAAAAGACTAAAATCACATAGTACCACGCTCAAGGACAACTTCTATCCCAATGTTATTGGATTGTCCCCTTATACAGTAAGTTGGACTCCTGACCTCACAATTTACCTTTGCACCTAACTTTCTGCCCGCATCGTATGTTCTCTGTAAGTATAACACTTGATTCTGCAGTCTGGTGATTGCCTTTCCCCTGTACCAACTCAATGTACTGATAGGTGAAATAATTTGTATGGATGGAATGTAAAACAAAAGTTTTTTGCCGTGCCAATTACTACACTTCTGCCCTTCATCAACTTCTCGACTTTGTTCCTGATGCCACTCAACCTCTTCCGTGACATGGAAAACGTTAAAGTGACAAACACAAAATGTGGAAGGAACTCAGCCCGTCAGGCAGCATCTGAGGAAATGAAATAACAGTCAGCGTTTCAGGCCAAGACCCTTCTTCAGGACTGAGAAGAAATTGGGAATCAGGATTAGAATCAAGTTTAATATCACTGACACGTGTCGTGAAATTTCCTGACGAAGGGTCTCGGCCCGAAACATCGACAGTGCTTCTTCCTATAGATGCTGCCTGGCCTGCTGCGTTCCACCAGCATTTTGTGTGTGTTGTTGCTTGAATTTCCAGCATCTGCAGATTTCCTCGTGGTCGTCGTGAAATTTGTTGACTTTGCGGCAGCAGTACAATGCAATATATGATAAATATAGAAAAAAATAGATGAATTACAGTAAGTATATATGTATATTAAATATACATATAACAGTGCAAAAAGAGAAATATTAAAAAATAAGTGAAGTAGTGTTCATGGGTTCATTTAGGAATCTGATGGCGGGGGGGAAGAAGCTGTTCCTGAATCACTGAGTGTGTGCCTTCAGGCTTCTGTGCCTCCTTTCTGATGGTAACAGTGAGAAGAGGGCATGTCATTATCATCTTTAATGTTGGACGTCGTCTTTCTGAGGTACTTTTGAAGATGTCCTCAATGGTGGTGAGGCTAGTGTCCATGGTGGAGTTGGGTGAGTTCATGGTCCTCGGCAGCCTTTTCTGATCCTGAGCATTGGTGCCTCCATACCAGACGGTGATGTAACTAGTCAGAATCTGTCGACATTTTCAAGTGTCTTTGGTGAAATGGTATACATACCAACAAGGGTATGAAGCCACGAGGAAGGGTCTCAGCCCAAAACATCGACTGTTTATTCATTTCCATAGATGCTGCCTGACCTGCTGAGTTCCTCCACATTTTGTGTGTGTTGCTCCAAAAAGGGCATGTTTTTAATTCTGAAAGGAACCTTGAAAAATGATCAATGGGCACACGTTAAGTGCCAACACAGAGAACAGATCAGGCAGCTGCTCTTGGGTGCTTTACGTCTCAATGCCTCCAGCTCTAAAGAACTTTTCCACCACCTTCTGGAAATCTGCAGAAATTGTAGGCACATTGTAGAAATGCTCAGGATACACACAGAACTCCCAAAGTCACGAGTGCATTGCTGAGTAAATATTGGATTCCCTTTTACCCAAGAGCATGGACTAATATGTTGAAAGTTCAAAGTAAATTTATTATCAAAGTTTGTTTATGTCACCATACATAACACTGTGGTTATTTTCTTGTAGGCATTCATAGTAAAACAGTGAAATACAATAGAATCAATGAGAATTTTACACACAAAGGCTGACAAACAATTAATGCTCAAAAGAAGATGAACTGTGCAAATAGAAAAATAAATAAGTAAATAAATAATACTAGGAGTTGTAGAGTCCTTGAAAGTGAGTCTATAGGTTGTGGCATCCATTCAGAGTTGTGGTGAGTGAAATTATCCACACTGTTTCTGGAGCCTGATGGTTGTAGGGTAATAACTGTTCCTGAACCTGGTGGTGTAGGACCCAAGGCTCTTGTACCTAATTTCTGATAGCTGTGGTGAAAAATGAGCATGGGCTGGATCATGGGGGTCCTTGGTGATGATGTTAATATATGGGCTGTAAATCTATTATGATTAATCAGGGCAATTATCACAGAGATGTTTCCAATAGTGTCTCGGACTAGAGGGCAGAGCCTCTGAATAGAATGAACAGAGATGCTGAAGAATTTATTTAACCAGAAGGTGGTATCCTGTGGCTGTGGAATTCATTGCCACAGAAGGCTGTGTCACTGGGTATATTTAAAGTGGAACTTGATAGGTTCTTGATTGGTAACCATAAGACATATGAACAGAATTAGACCATTCAGTCCACCAAGTCTGCTCCACCATTTCATCATGGCTGGTCTATTTCCCTCTTAACTCCATTCTCCTACCTTTCACACCCTGACTAATCAAGAACCTATCAATCTCCACCTTAGGGGCGTGAAGAAAGCAGGAGAATAGGATTGAGAGGGTTAGTAAATCGGCCATGATTAAATAGTGGAACAGACTCAATGGGCTGAATGGCCTAGTTTGCTCCTAAGTCTTATATTTTATGGAATCACCACGTTCAAAACATTTGGTTTTGGTCTAAGAGAAGCCGGCGTCACCAGCAAAGATCTGAGCACAGAGGTCTAGACTGAGACATCAGCTGAGCTGTCCATGGTGCTGCATCTGATTTGGAAAAGCTGTGCTAAGCCAAGGCACTTTCAGCTCTTTCTGGTGATTATAAAGGATCCAATTACTCCTCCGAAGAACTGTAGGAGCAGGATCCTGGCTGATACTTCTCCCTCATTAATTAATAAAACTCAGTGATCTTTGTTGTGGAAGCTGCCATATACAGCTTGATGACTGCATGGTGACAGCTCTTAATTACTTCATTAGCTGTACAGTCTCTGTCATCAAGATGGGAAAGATTCGGTCTACATCCAGGGAAATCTTTAGCTGATTCACTTCTATGTTTTGCAGCTGGAAACAAATATCTTGCATTATTAATCAAGTAGTGGTGTTTATTTTTAGATTTAGCTGAATATTCTATATTTCAATAAGAACCAGATGGGCAGTCATTATAAATTCATGATGAGGGAAAGCTCCTTTAAACTTAGAGAAAGGAAAGCATGTAATAATTAAAACCTCATCCATTAGATCAGAGCATCAATTTTCTGCAACCACGCCATCATTGGAGTGATACTGGTTAGTCTCTCCAGCTTTCCCAATGTAATTTACTGCAGCATATAGACAGACAACATAGAATACTACAGCACTGTACAGGCCTTTAGGCCCATGATGTTGTGCCAAACTTACAACATACACATGGTTGACCATGGATGGTGCATCCTAGCTGTCTAGATATGCAACCCTGGGCAGTATGATATGGAGAGCGAGCTGTTGCCCAGGTAGCAAGCTCCCCCTCTCGATGATAATCCCAAAGGACAGCAGAGACTGATACAGTTTGGCACCAGCAGTGTGGCAGGAGTTGCCAGTCAGCATTGAACTCAAAGAACTGCCCAGGGACTCCAGCTCTAGATTTTTCCCTGGGGTTTACTCCCAAAGACTTCCCCGTGATTGGGTGTAGCTGCAAGGCAGAGGAGGTTCGAGATTTCCCCCTCCTAGATGAGCTGCCAACCACTGCTGATGAACCCTGTCTGCCTGAAGCAACAGGTTTTAAGGTGCCAGTATCCCGCATTTGCCCCTTCTCCTGTTAGTAGAAATGGTTCCATTGGGCTGGACTTGGTTGTCAGAGGCTATTTGAGATGGATGCCATTGGGAGATTTAATAGGTAGTGGGAGCTTGTCTCCATTACCACCCCCAGCTATAACAACCTTAAGGGACCATCTACTTAAGTAGATTTGACATAACTGTGTATGACTTGTTGGGCCATTTCATAGGACAATTAAAGTCAAACACATTTTCAAAGGTGGAATTATAAACAGGCTAGTATTATTTTATTTATTTATTTAGAGATACGGCATGGTAACAGGCCCTTCCAGCCCAATGAACCCACACCACCCAATTACACCCGTGTGACTAATTAACCCACTAAGCTGTGAATCTTTGGACTGTGGGAGGAAACCCATGCAATCACTGGGAGAGTGCACAAACTCCTTACAGACAGGGATGGGATTGAACTTGGGCCGCTGGCGCTGTAACAGCGTTATGCTAACCACTACGCTATCGTGTTGCCCATCATACTTGCGCTATAACTACCACCTGGATGGAGCTGATAGGCAGGTGAGAAGAGAAGGCGTAAGAGAGAAGCCAGAAAAAGGGAAGGGGGAAGGCAAGTAATTCCATGTAGTTGGAGAAATTGATGTTCAGTTGGTGCCCTCTCCTCTCCTATCAGATTCCTCCTTTTTCAGCCCTGTTCCAGCTATTACGTCCCAGTTTCTCACTTCAACCCCCATCCGCCTCTCCTCTCCCCTGGCTTCACCTATCACCTTACAGTTTGTACTCCTTCCCCTTCACCCCCCCCCCCCCCACCTTCTTATTCTGTCTTTTGCCCCCTTCCAGTCCGGATGAAGGATCTTGGCCTGAAACATTCACTTTTTTTCCCTTCCATAGATGCTGCCTGACCTGCTGAGTTCACCTAGTATTTTGTATGTTACACTGTAACATTAAATTCTGCACTCTATTTTTTATTTAATTTCCTTGATGAACTTGTGTATAGAATGATCTGTGTGGATGGCAGACAAAGAAATACTTCTCACTGCATGTGACAATAATAAACCCAATCAAACCCTTCAAACTTGACCCACTACTCCAGATCCTTGTTGCTACAGACTCTTTAATGGCTCATCAGTTAGTCCCATTAACTTTGGTAATTTGTGAAGTTATTTAAATATCTGATATTCCTTTGAACAAGGAAGGAGAAAAACTACCTCAAAATGCCAACTGTACTCTTTTCCTCGATGCTGCCTGGCCTACTGAGTTCCTCCAGCACATTGTGTGTGTTGCAAAGACTACAAGTGTTGGCAGTCTGTAACAGAAACTGAATAAATTGCAAACACGTCAGTCAACAGCTGTAGAAAAAGAAGAGCTGGTTGTGTTTTGACAAATTTGGCACCTGCTTAAAAGAAACACTCTAAACCGATAATTATGTGAATTCAGATCTGTGGGTGGAAAAGTGAGAAATTTATAATGTGCCTCCAAACACCTACACCCGTTACTGGCAGATCATTTTTACCAATTAACTCCTGGCCAGATTTCTCACCTAACCCTGAGGACCTCTAAAAATCAACTGTCCATCAATTCAATTCATCCCATGGTTGCTAACTTACTGAAGCTGACGCTTTCACAGGGCCTCACAATTTAACTGTTCACCACTGTCTTGTACAGCTCAGTTCCTTCACTGCCCAACCCCATCTCTGTATCTTCCTACAGTCCAACACAATCAATGACGTGCACATGGCCACTTGAGAACATTGGAGGACCTACCTTCAACCACTGACAGACCAAGAATCCCACCTCTAAACCACATATCTCCTTTAAGATTAAAGATGAGATTTTACTTGTAACATGTATATCAAAACTGGGTGGTGGGGTGGAGATATGTCTCTACTAGAGGAGGTGTAAGCCCATAAAATCATCAGATATGGGAGCAGAATTAGGACATTTGGTCTGTCAAGTATACTCTGCCATTTCATCATGCCAGATCTAATTTTCCTCTCTGCCTCGGTCTCCTGCCTTCTCCCCGTATCTCTTCATGTCCTGGCCAATCAAGAATTTATCAACCTCTGCCTTAAATATACATATAGATGAGTTCCACAAATTCACCACTCTCTGGCTAAAGAAATTCCTCATCTGTTCTAAAAGGACACTGCTGTACTCTGAGTCTGTGTCCCCTGGTCTTAGCCTCCCCCACCATAGGAAACATCCTCTCCACATCCACTCTATCAGGGCCTTTCACCATTCAATAGGTTTCAATGAGGTCACCTCTCATTCTTCTGTATTCTAGTGAATATGGGCCTCGAGCCATCAAACGCTCTTCATATGGCAAGCCGGAATCATTTTTGTTGAACACACAGTAAAATGCATTGTTTGTGTCACATCAGATCAGCGAGGATTAATGTTGTCATACGTCTTTGGACCGTGGGAGAAAACTGAAGCACCCAGAAGAAATCCATGTGGTTAAAGGGAGAACGTGCAAACTCCTTAAAGACGGAAGCAGGAAGTGAAGCACTAAGTGATTCTGCTAACTGCTATCTTACCATTCTGCTTCTTTAGTCTTTTTCTTTGACTGAACACTTGGCTTTTTCCTTCAATAGCTTAGAATTAAATTTGGCAAAGTTCCTAACGGTGCTCTGTCATGTTCAGTTTGCTATTTAAAACATTGTTTTAATGGTAGAAACCTGCAATATATTAAAAAGCTGACAACTTCAATTCATCCAAGAATCTCCAGTTATTCATTATGAATGGTGTGTTGAATTTTCTTCTTCTAGCGTAGATGACAGTAAAGTGGTTAGTTTAACTCTTAACAGCACCTTGCAAGCACAATCAGGGTTCAATTCCCATTGCTGTCGGAGTATTATCTGTTTTGTGAATGGTGATTGATCTTGCAAACAAGGAATTGGAAGATTACCAAATGGTCAATATCCGTAACTACTAGTCAATCCTGTTTAAAAGCAGCATTTCTTTGTTCAGATTTCAGAAGTGTGGTGACAGTTCTCCTTGTGAACAAGTAAATAATGTGTGATTGCAGAATGAATGTAACACACACAAAATGCTGGAGGAACTCAGCAGATTAGGCAGCATCCATGGAGAGGGAAAAACAGTCAACACTTCATTGGGTCTGCGTTCCTTCATTTTGTGCGTGTTACTCTGGATTTCCAGCATCTGCAGAATCTCCTGTGTTTATGTTGAGGAACGAGTGAGAAGTGTTTGAGTTCAGTATGCGTAACTGCAGCCACACCCAGCAGAGGTCTCCAAAACATATGGATTCACTTTCAAGGATTTCATCTCACATTCTCGATATTTATTGGTTATTTATTATTATTTCTTCTTTTTGTATTTGCAGCTTGTTGTCATTTGCACACTGTTTGAACACCCTAGATGGGGGATCCTTCATAAATTCTGTTAAGATTATTATCCTGGAGATTAAATGAGTGCCCATAAAAAAAATGAACCTCAAGGTTGTGTATGGTGTTATATATGTACTTTGATAATAAATTTACTTTGAACTTTGAATCAATGTTTTATTTGCAAAAGTTATCGATACATCTCTGAAATAGACAGCATATTACAGTAACTAATCTATGCGCATAGCCCTTCTCATGCGAGGGAAGGGATATTTCTACTTGTTTGCTAATCTTGCACTGTACCTGGCTTTCATCAATTAATTTCATTTGCGTTCTTTACGTTAGTTCAGAGCAAGCTTACTTGGAGAAGAGGCCAAGAAAAAAATGACAAAAATGATCATTACTAAAGATTATTAATTATTGCTGTGGTTTGGAGGCTTGCATGCCTCAATGACCTGGAGAGCTTTGTTGGCTGGAGTCAGGGCTTTATACTTTGGCTCTTAGTAGGGTCACCTATGCCAAACAGGTCAAAGCGTAGAGTGCAGAATAAGCGTGGTCCACTGGTCCTCTAGGTTTGGGGATCTGTAGTGAGATGCTGAAGATGTTCTATAGGTCAGTTGTGGAGAGCGCCCTCTTCTTTGTGGTGGCGTGTTGGGGAGGAAGCATTAAGAAGAGGGACGCCTCATGTCTTAATAAGCTGGTAAGGAAGGCGGGCTCTGTCGTGGGCAAAGTACTGGAGAGTTTAACATCGGTAGCTGAGCGAAGGGCGCTGAGCAGGCTACGGTCAATTATGGAAAACTCTGAACATCCTCTACATAGCACCATCCAGAGACAGAGAAGCAGTTTCAGCGACAGGTTACTATCGATGCAATGCTCCTCAGACAGGATGAAGAGGTCAATACTCCCCAATGCCATTAGGCTTTACAATTCAACCGCCAGGACTTAAGAACTTTTTAAAAGCTATTATTAATGCTTTTTGAGATAGTGATTTAGATGCATATCATATTTTTTTTACTGAGTTAAGTATTGTATGTAATTAGTTTTGCTACAACAAGTGTATGGGACATTGGAAAAAAAGTTGAATTTCCCCATGGGGATGAATAAAGTATCTATCTATCTATCTATCTATCAGCTCAGGGCTAACAACCCTGACTGGTTAAAAAAAAAATGTGATGGAAACATCTGAGTGCAATGATATTCCTGAGTCTTCGCCCGGGAATTGCATGACTGACAGTAGTGAAAACCGAGAGGAAACTGACATGATGAAGGAAGCCCTGAACACCCAAGACAGAGGGGGCCTTCATTGCTGCCCTAAACCCCCGCGGCGTAACACATCATAATATCGTTACACAATAAAAACACTGCAAACAGAAAACCAAAAACATTCTACTTACCAATAGATGTTTTTCCACTTTAATTAGAAATGTCAAGTTCTCAATAATACTATAGATTGGCATACACTTATGTTAGCTTCATTTAAATGACTCATTGGTATCAGCAGATCATTTATCAATAAACAGTGCAAACACATGATTTACAGATTAAACTATCAGTGAGGTAGTGTTAAGCTTGGGAAATATTAAAAGAAAATTAAAATAATTAACTTTCACTTTGTCCCCTGCATTAGTTGCGAGTAAGCTTGGTCAAAAGGATAAAACCACAAATGAACAAAAAGCATAGCAAATAGAAAAGCTAAAACAACATTCAATTTACCAACAGGCTTTTTTTTTCCTACTTTAATTAAGAACGTCAAGTTCCCAATATTATGGATTGGCATACAATTACATTAGTTTCATTTAAATAACTTGTAGTATCAGCAGACACAATCAATAAAACGTGTAAACATGGTATGCTTCACAGATTAAATAATTGCAGTGAGGTAGTGTTAAACATAGGATACATTAAAAGTAAACATGCACCAAATATTGAGGCAAAGAACATGTGTGTCCTTCAAGTTAAAGCTTAAGATGGCATAAAGTTTACCCATTTCTGCATTAAAACAAAATGGCCCTACTGGACACCAAGTTTGGAATACAGTAATTAAAATAATGGCTCTCAAATATTCTAAACACAAAGCGCACTGCAGATGCTGTGGTCAAATCAAGACGTACAAAAAAGCTGGATGAACTCAGCAGGTTGGGCAGCATCCGTTGAAAGAAGCAGTCAATGTTTCGGGTCGAGACCCTTCGTCAGGGTCTTCGACCCAAAACGTTGACTGCTTCTTTCAACAGATGCTGCCCAACCTGCTGAGTTCATCTAGCTTTTTTGTACGTCTCAAATATTCTGCCCTACGGTGAAATTTCTTTATTTCCTGTCCATTTTCATCCCCTGGTCTTGAGCAAATAAAATACTTGCATTGAATCATCCATTTTATGATCGTTTCTGTGCTTTAGGCAGTCAAACTCTGTCACCCATTCTCTACAAGAGAGGTAAGCAATTAAAAGCAGAACTGTTGGATATGATGAAGGGTCTTGGACACGCAATATTAACTGTCCTGAAGAAGGGTTTTGGCTCAAAAGGTTGACTGTTTATTCATTTCCATAGATGCAGCCTGACCTGCTGAGTTCCTCCAGCATTTTGTGCACGTTGTTTTGGATTTCCAGCATCTGCAGAATTTCTCATGTTTATTACTAACTGTTTGTTTCCATAGACGCTGACTACCCTGCTGAGTGTTTCCCACGTTTTCTGTTTTTACTTCAGATTTCTGGTTTTATTTTTGATTTTTAGGCAAGCTCTGCAGCTTCTTTTTGGCTGCTCCATTCTAACACTGACTGCAGTTCCTCAGATCTCTGCCTCATGTGAATATTCCCCGATCATATTCAGCTCCAAAAAAAGTTAGCTATGACTATTGTGCTCCAGACTACAAACCTGCCGACATTTTACTTTAAGATGGCCAGAGGAACTGATTGCATAGACAGTCTCTCTTTAAAATGGGCCTCTATACAACCATAGGGTTGTATATGGTAACATAATGTACTTTCTTAATACACTTTGAATTCTGTTTTTTTTTAATTTAAAAAAGCAAAGCATAAGAGTGACAAAAAATAAGTCAGTATGATAATGGGCACCAGAAAAATCAGATAGTATCACCTTCCCTCAAGGTATGGAATGAAAATTAAAACTTATGTAAAATAGGTGCACGATTTATTAAAACTAATCCCAAAGTAAACAAACTGTGTGATATCTCTCCAGTACATCATTTATCCTCCAAGAGGACCACAGCCTTTGGACCCAATGACCCCAACAGCTCTGCTGGCTGGAGTCAGGGCTTTATTTTTTGGCTCTTCGTAGGGTCACCCGTGCCAAGCAGGCCAAGGGTAGAGGTCAGACTGAGAATGGTCCACCAGTCCTCCAGGTTCAGGCGTTCAGCTCAAGGCTAACAACCTTGGCTGTTAAAAAAAACTGTTATGAATACAGCAATGAAGAATTCTTCTACACCCAAGTCTCCACCTGGGACTTGATGGTAGGGAAAACCAGGAGGAAGCTACTGACACAATGAAAGAAGCCCTGAGTGCTGCCAAGAATGGAGGACCTTCACTGCTTCCTAAACACCAGCGACATAACAGGCATTAAGTGACAATGGGTAACAGGAAAATCAGGAAGTCCGTCTCACCTTTCCTGATATATGGAACAAAAATTAAAACATGTAAAATAGGAGCCTGATTTGTTAAAACTAATCCCAAAGTAAGCAAACTTAGTAATATTTCTCCAGAACATCATTTATACAAATCTACTTTGATCTGTAAACACATTGGAAACAAGATAAAGGCTATTTAAAATTTTCCAAAATATTAACCATAGCAATGGCAGCAGAGTCATTTGGGCCCACAGTTCAGCTGGTGTAATTCAGTTACTGAGTGCCAACGCACATACTCAATGATTGTGCCATACACCCATAAAACCACCTACTGACAATAGAGGATGAAGTTAAGTAAACAAAATGGGGTTGCAGTATTGCCAACCAAATACTTAGCTGCAAAGTATTGGTCAACTACTTAAAGATCAGTGACTGACAGTCCAACAGCATCTTAAACAGGCATTCAGTCTGTGGACACTCAGGCAGACACTTTAAAATGGGCCTCTATTTGTTCCAGTGTTTTCCCTTTGGTTTCAGGTATGAAGAATATCGTGAAGAGGAGATTCAGGAAACAGAAACCAGAAAAAAGCCAGAAGGTCCCATATTGAGTAATGTTCTCCTAGAAGAATAAAGAGTTTGTCACTTCGCATTGCCGACACACGCACACCCAGGTAAACATATAAACAACACAAAATGGAGGACCTCAGCAGGCCAGGCAGCATCTACGGAGAGGAATTTATACATCCGCCCCATGATCACGTGTGTTTCCTCCAGGTGCTCCGGTTTCCTCCCACATTCCAAAAAGATGTATGAGTTGGCATTACTAAGTTGTGGGAAGACTATGTTGGCACTGTGTTACAAGAATCATCCCTTGTAATAATGATCAGGGAGACAGAAAATCTGTAAATACCAATAAGTACCTTTATTGCCTCAACAGAAGAATACATGAACCTACACAGCCAAATACCTGTGTGCACACCCAAGTTTCCCTGACCGTCCATGAACAAAGAACAGAAAATATAATACCAGTTAAAAAGGAGTTTCTGCTGCTGGCCACATGCTCCTTGCAGTCCTGTTTCCAACCCTCACATCCCTCGGGTCCTCCTCATCCGCAATGGTTGTTCTCCTACAGTTATTGCTGTCAGCGTATATTTTTATTTTCATTCCTTACCAATTCCATAAGGCATAGGAGCAAAATTAGGCGATTTGCCCACTGAGTTTGCTCCGCCATTCAATCAAGGCTGATCCTTATTCCCTCCCCCCCATTGCTACATTCCAGTGTCATTGGTTGTTGGTCATCTGTCTGATCTTTAACGTGTTTTTATTGCCTCTGCTCTAGGCCAGCATCCATTTATTGCCCTCTTCCCAGCAAGTGGCAATCAATAATTGAGAACAAAGAGCCAGCAACCAGCTTGAATCACTAAGAACAGGCATAGACCCCACCAGTCACAAAACTGCATGTTATATCCAACCAAAGAACACCTCACAAATAACTTTTGTATTCAGAAATTACCCTAGGTCAGTACCTTACCTGAGGCATCATTAGGTTGACTTTAAAACACTGATCAAACCAAGCCACTTCAGCTCATAAAATGGAGAACACAGTCCCTTCAAAAAAAATGGCAGTCTCCATCTACTCCCTCATGGCAAGAACAAAGGCAGTTGGTCTGTCTGCTTCCACTGTCCTCGATTCATTCAAATTCACCGATTTGCAGACTGTAGTTCTTTCTGGCCAACAGTCGTTAGCAGTGTGACACTTGTGGGCACATTCTTGATGCAAATGATGCATTTCAATGTGAACTGTCGTTGTTCCCTTCCACGCCTTGCGGTGTATCAGGCGGCAACATTGCCATTCCTTTAGAATTTTTGGATGTGTTTTTTTTAAAAAAAGGAGGCAGAGTTGCTAATTCGATGCTGAACCCAGAACAGATGGAAAACGGGCAAGGAGCCGGCTGGATTTGAACCCGGGAACACTCGCCTCGATCCAGTGCAGATGCCACTACACCATGAGCCGGCATGTTTTATGTACGTTTGATAAATTAAGCTATTCTTTAAAAGAAGTATTTTTAAATTCTGCTGAACCAACCAAATGAGCACTCTGGGTACAAAGCAGAGCTGGGTATCTTGCAGCAAGTGAGCCTGAAACCTAACATCAATGGCAAGACCCAAGTCAGTGCTCATCAGAATACACTTCACTAGTCTATATGATTACAACTTCATCTCCTGAACTCATCATCCTTATCTGCTCGATTAACATCAATCACCTCGAAATCCCTCCTGTCATGACTGACACTGTTGTGGCTTCTGTGTACTACAGCTACACTGACTGCTCTTCTGCCTCAAAGAACAACGCCCCCCCCAAGCCACGCACCGTTCTGATTTATCAATATATTGCTTGCACATCATTGTTACCAAGTCCAAATCTTAAGAATTTGTTTCCCAAAGGCACTGTGGAAGCAGCTCAGCAACAGTACTGCAGCAGTTCAAAACAGCAGCTCACCATTACTTTTGTAGACAAATAGGGAGTAGCCAAAATGCCCCAATGAAGCGTCTCAGCCCAAAACAGCGACTGTTCATTCCTCTCCATAGATACTACCCGACCTGCTGAATTCCTTTAGCATTTTGTGTGCGCTATTCTGGATTTCCACCATCTGTAGAATGTCATGTTTGTGGCCAAAAGAGTGCTGATCTTTACAACAATGTCCAGACCCTCAAAGATGAAGACACGTTGTCAATTTGACCTCGTGTTAAGAATTTTTTTTTAATGCAACCTAATTGGAGAAATACATCAGAAAAATACTTACAAGAAGATCATTAAATTCCTTAGTTACTAGGAATGCAGTTATCCAGTTTGTTAGGACACAGGCTCCACTTGCAATGCCTCTCACCCTTACTGGAAATATCTCCGACATCACCAGCCATGGAATTGGACCACAGCCAATAGCAAATCCTGAAGGGGATAATTTATATTCATTAATAAATCTTGCTTAAAAAAACAAACATAAGTATTACAGTTCAGTTTTAAGCCTTGTTTATTTTAAATATGCATTTATTTTCTCTGAGATAATCACTACCAACAGTTGGCATTGAAACTATGATTGGTCAGTGTCATGTCACCATATCCTATAATGGGGGAGGCTCGGACCAGATGACACAGCCTTCTAGGCTGTCCCTTAGAACAGAGATGAGGAATTTCTTTAGCCAGAGCAGGATGAATTTGTGGAATTCATTGCTACAAAGAACTTCGGAGGCCAATCATTGGGTACATTTAAAGCGGATGCTGATAGTTTCTTGATCAGTAAGGGTGTCAAAGGTTACAGGGAGAAGGCAGTTGAAGGGGGCTGAGAGACATAATAAATCAGCTATGATGCAATGGCAGAGCACTCAATGAGCCGAATGGCCCAGTTCCTCTCCTATATCTGAACGTCTTATGAATTGGGTCAAGAAATGGATAATAACCTCCCATTATCAAATAGACTTTATATTTAGTGCTCAACAAGTAGAAACAGAGACAGTATAATGGGACCCACCTCCCCACAAACAGCTTTGCAAATAAATGTCATATCAGTTGTACTGAAAACTCAAATTAAATTTATTAACAAAGTATACTTCACCATATACTACACAGAGATTCACTTTCGTGCAGGCATTCAGAGTAAACAAAGAAATGCATTAGAATCAAAGAAAAACTATACACAATGACAAGCAATAAACGTGCATAAGAAAATGCAAATACAAAAAATAAAACAAATAATAATAAATAAATAATATTGAGAACATGAATTGTAGTCTTTGAAAGTGAGTACATAGGTTGTGTTCAGTGATCAGTTCAGTGTTGAGGTGAGTGAACTGGTTCAGGAGCCTGACGGTTGAAGGGTGATCATTGTCACTGAACCTGATGGTGTGAGACACAAGGCTCCTGTACCTCCTTTCTGATGTAGCAGTGAAAAGAGAGCACGGCCCAGATGCCGGGTGTCCTTAATGATGGCTGTGCACCTGGAAGAGGTGTACAAAGTTGGGAAGGGCTTTGCCTGTGATGGACTCTACCTGAAATCACACCTCTACCTGATGACATATGGGGAAAATGTAACGAAACAAAAGCAAGATTGAATATGATATTTACTTGCTGGCATACACTTCTCATTCAGTTTCAAAATCATTTGCAAGTCCCATTTTCAAATTTCATCGAGATTGTGGGGGTCAAGCCTCAGGCTTGTTTTCTACAAGTTAACAGGTTCCTGGGCCCAA